>NC_140180.1:66494831-66753653 GCF_963971535.1 Notolepis coatsorum | reverse complement strand
ATACTAGATAGTGCAAGGCAGAAATGGGATGAGGTGCAATTTAGGTACAATTTACAGTAGGTGTACGAGTTGTAGTGCAAATCCTTTATCAATAAATATAAAGTGTGTTTGTGTGATCTAAAGTGTGGAGAGTGGGTGCTGCAGTGTGTTGTTTGTTTAAGTGAGTGTGTGCGTGTGGGTGTGTGTGCTGTGTGCATTTGATGGTTGTTGCATAGTGTTCGTTTAGCAGCCTGATGGCCTGGGGATAGAAGCTTCTTCTGAGTCTTTCTGTGCTCGCCTTAAGACTCCGGTATCGCTTGCCTGACCGCAGCAGTTCAAAGAGGCAGTTCTTCGGGTGGATCGAGTCCTTAATAATTCTCTTAGCCTTCCCCCTGCACCGCTTGTTGTAAATGTTCTGGAGGGTGGGAAGCCCCCCTCCAATTGTGCGTTCGGCTGAACGTGTCACTCTTTGTAGTCTGCTACGGTCTTGTGCAGTGCTATTCCCAAACCAGGAGGTGATGTTGCCAGTCAGGATGCTCTCTATTGTACATGAGTAGAAGTTCCTAAGGATCTTCTGACTGACTTGGAACTTCCTTAGGCGCCTGAGGAAGTAGAGGCGTTGTCGTGCCTTCTTCACAACAATGTCAATGTGTGTGGTCCATGTCAAGTCCTCGGATATGTGGGCTCCGAGGTACTTGAAACTGTTCACTCTCTCAACCGGTGCCCCGTCGATGCTGAGGGGGCTGTAGTCCTTGACCCCCGACCTCCTGAAGTCCACAATCATCTCTTTTGTTTTGCTGACGTTCAGGGAGAGGCAGTTCTCCTGATACCACTGTGACAGATTTCCTACCTCTTCCAGGTAGGCCCTCTCGTCGTTGGCAGAGATCAGGCCCACCACTACTGTGTCATCAGCAAATTTGACATGCTTCTATTAGAGAGATCTAACATGCTTCTATTCGAGAGATCTAACATGCTTCTATTAGAGAGATCTAGCATGCTTCTATTAGAGAGATCTAATCTAGAGATTAGAGTGTCAAGTCATGTTGCTTCGATTTCTGATATGTTATACATGGTTCTTGGTATCAGATTTTAGTATCTGGAAAATCCTCCCAAAATACCTGATACAGTCAGCACCCTAGTTGTGCCATGATGTTGCAGTTATGGGTACTGATCTACAGAACTCTACAGATGTATCCCTATGACCACAACACATCAGTGCCAGTCAGCACAACATACCAGTCCCTCTGGTAAGCTCTTGTTTAACCATGTTCCAGTCAGCACAACATGTCAATTTGTCAATGATTTTTCAATAAACCCAGTCAACAATGACATAATTGGAGATATCTGGGTTTGTTGTCCTGCCTTCAGACCATTCACTCATGTGCATGAATGAAAAACGACTTCCAGACTTCCCAGTTTTATCCTTACATTATTGTTCCTGAGTTGAGCCTTTTCATATCAGTGTGCGCATTCATCAGACAGTCAACACCCATGCTACAGTCAACCTGTGAATTCAACCATCCGTTATGAATATTTAGTAGACGTGGAGTCAACTTTGCTCATGTCCCTCATGTCCTAGTGTCCCTTAAATTTTAAATCTCACTATCTTGACCCTTAGTACTATGTACAGTACACTGGGTACAGGGTATACTGTATATTACGATAAATGTGGGAAAACATTTAGCAAATTTCCTGGAAAATGTGTACATTCACCAACTCCACCTGTATGTGCACATTAACCGGTTAATGTTCACATTCCCTGTTGGAATGTTTGTGGCCAATAATCTGTTAACAAGGCTTTAATACAATGAAGACTTTGTGGTTTATATCTTAATCTGACGTTTGTTCCTAAGCCTAACCCTGACTATAACCCGGTCCCTAATCATAACCTCATTGGAGACAGGTCGCACCTAACCCTGACTATAACCCGGTCCCTAACCATAACCTCACTGGAGACAGGTTGCACCTAACCCTGACTATAACCCGGTCCCTAACCATAACCTCACTGGAGACAGGTCGCACCTAACCCTGACTATAACCCGGTCCCTAACCATAACCTCACTGAAGACAGGTCACACCTAACCCTGACTATAACCCGGTCCATAACCATAACCTCACTGGAGACAGGTCACACCTAACCCTGACTATAACCCGGTCCCTAACCATAATTTCACTGGAGACAGGTCGCACCTAATCCTAACCTAAAATAGAGATTGCTCGCTGAAATCCAGGGAATATTTGGTGGTTGATATAGTATATCTGTTTTAATTATTCATCAAAGACTGAACGAGGACTCACCATGCCATAGATATGCCCATCATTGTCCAAAACATACAGATGGGGTTGGTGAACGTACACATTTCCCGGAAAATCTATGTAACAATACAACAATGACTTTGTCGATTAGTAGCATTGTGTATTTTTTATTATTATTATATTTTGTACATGTTTTGTATGTTCTTTGATTCTACTGCATGTTATCTGTTTTTATCAATGTAATATATGTGGGAGAAACCAAAGGTTGACAATAAGTAAAGTCTCCCACTCTCTCACACACACACACACACGCACACGCACACGCACGCGCGCACACACACACACACACACACACACACGCAATTGGTTAGCTGTTTACCTGGAGCAGGAGGTGGAGTCTGCGGCAGCTGCCCTCCTCTTGCGGTTTTTCTTGGCTGGGTTGTCCACTCTGTCACTGGGCAGCAGGGTGAGGATGAGATGGGGTGTCTTAGTGCTAAATTCACCCTGACCTTTAACCTGACCTGGCTTCTTATTTACCAGTCGAATCTGCTCACCATCAACACCTGGGAGAGGTAGAGAGAGAGGGGAAGAGACAGAGGGGCGGAGAGAGAGAGAGAGAGAGAGAGAGAGAGAGAGAGAGAGAGAGAGAGAGAGAGAGAGAGAGAGAGAGAGAGAGAGAGAGAGAGAGAGAGAGAGAGAGAGAGAGAGAGAGAGATTTATTTCAAATACGAATTCATATTATGTTATTGCTCTGCCCCAGGACAGTTATATAGAATATTTGTGAATGGATCAGAAATCAGAGAGAGAGAACCCTCAAATGTGTGATGTAGAATCTGGGGCTGCTCCATAGACAATGAATGGTACACTGACTCTGCGGTTTCTCACACCTAAATGAGTGTTATGGTATTGCCAATTAGTATGAACCAGAATTTAAACTTTTAGGTTTAAGAGCTCACACAAACATTTCATGGTCACACAAAGTCGGTACACTCGCTGTGGCCCCCAGCCCCCAGGTTTTACATTTAGGTGACATCGCAATTTTGAGGATCCTGCATCCTCAGAGTTACTGTTATATATCAGAGGCGATGTCAGGTTCTATTTTTGACCTTGTGTGATCACGTGACGTGAACACAGCACACATGGAGTTGTGAAAAATAGGGTTTTAGGCTTTTGTGGGATAAAAAGATAGAACAAACATTTGGCAGCCCTTCCTGAAAGTGTTTAGGACAGTGGTCACCAACCCGTCGATCTTGATCGACTGGTCGATCTTTGAGACTGTCCCTGTAGATCTTTCCATGAAAATTAAAAAAAGAAAAAAAAATAGATCTTACCCTGAGAGTCCACATTACAGTTCTACTTTTGTTTTGATGTGAAAAGTGATGCTGCACTTAGCACTGACTGAGAAAGTACACATTACAGTTCTACTTTATAAAATGCTAATTGTAAATATGTTTGTCAATGTTAATAATATGAGAAAGTCCACATTACAGTTCTACTTTTGTTCTGATGTGAAAAGTGATGCTGCACTTAGCACTGACTGAGAAAGTACACATTACAGTTCTACTTTATAAAATGCTAATTGTAAATATGTTTGTCAATGTTAATAATATGAGAAAGTCCACATTACAGTTCTACTTTTGTTTTGATGTGAAAAGTGATGCTGCATAAGATGACTGCACTTAGCACTGACTGAGAAAGTACATAATAGTTCTACTTTGACGTTTTAATGTTGGACCAAAGCATTGCATGTAATTAGAATACAGGCAAATAAAAGTAATTTAGTTTAAAGTACAATCTTGGCTGTCTTTTTCTCTCAACGCTTCAATAGGTAGATCTTGCCTTCACCAAAAAAAAAGTGATCTTGGGCTTAAAAAGGTTGGTGACCACTGGTTTAGGATATAAATGACATTAATATATTAACTGATATAATGATATATTAAGGCCAGTAGTAACTGATATATTAATATATTATGGTCAGTATTAACTGATATATTCATATATTATGGTCAGTATTAACTGATATATTCATATATTATGGTCAGTATAGATTTATATTGATATCAAAACTCACCTGGCCCTTGTCTCTTTACATATTAACCCATCATTGTCCAAAACATACAGATAACACACCCATAATCATGTTCCTGGGCCCATATTTATCACACGTCCAAGAATAGGAGTACTGATCTAGGAGCCTACTTTAAGAGGCCCAGGTGTCCAGAATGTCTGAAATCAATATCAAAAGGCATCGTTCCAACATTTTCAATTGTTGATCATTATAAAGAATAATGCTGTGCTGTATTAGAACTATCTAAGAGCTACAACACAGGATGTAATTTCCACTATGAACTGAATATCCATTTATCAAATGATTAGGCTAGTCTTTTTGTGGCAGAATGATGAGCCAATGCTCTCTTACTGTAGGATAATCTTTGCTAAGGCTCAAATAGAATCAAAGGTCCTCATTCTCGAACAGACATACGTAAAACTTACCAAGGATTCCCTTCGTAACTCGATTTACGTAATCGGCATTCTCGAACGGCTTCGTATTGTAAATTCTTTGTAGGATTTACGTACTCGAAAAGGCCGTCGGACAGACCGGTGTGCGCTCATGGTTTCAACAGCTTTCTCTGGGGCAAGTCATTGGGGATTGCCGATACTACAGACATCCGTGGAATTAAATCATTGAAAATTATCATTAATACCACAATATTTGTGTAATTAATTATTACATTTTGCTGACTCAATGAGGCATCGTGAGCATTACATACACACACTGCAAACTAAAGAATTAAGAACTAAACCAATTGCCGCGGATATAGCTACTGTACTGTATAGTGGAATATACTGTATTCATTCATTTATTTTTTATTTATTATTTATTGTTGGTTTGATATTCCTTCCATTGCTAAACAACAGTCACTGGCTGCTAAATGAACACGTGGTGCCACCGTGCGACACACACCCAGGCCTGATCAGCCTGTGGTGGGCCAACCTCGGCAGAGGGTGTATTGTGATGAATGGCCCAAACACCCAATGAGATCGGGGAACACAACTGAAGATGTGTCGTACTGGTGGCACCACGTGATCATTGCCAAATTCCACCCCACCCCACACACGTACTGTATATATATGTGAAACGTTCCAGCAGTAGGCCTCTATTATTCTAATGACATGTCTTATTAGGTATTATAGTAGTATGTCCTACTGTAGAACATGACATATTAGCATGACATCGCATTGTAATGTCAATACTGAAAGACTGCACGATTGGCTCTTGACAAGGTGTGTGTGTGTGGGGGGGGGGGGGGGGGGCTCTCGCGCTGTATGGTACTTGTGCTGTATGGTGACAATACATTTGAATATAATCTATTCTAATTTTGGGAGATTATATCAAATATTATTATTATCATCTGGAGTCGCAAATCGCTGTCGCGCTACGGAGCGCACGCACGTGTGTATGAGTGTGTGTGCAGGATACTGTATCAGCTACTGCATCGTTAATGAACTATAGATTTATATGGAATTCGTTAATCTATTCTTAGTCTATTTCACTATATCGCGCAATTTGGTTATGCGGCAGGTGAGCCAGACGGCTTAGTGAAGTATACTGTACATACGAGCGTGCGTGCACACGTGTGTGTATGCGTGTGTGTGTAATGCTCAGATTCCTCATTGAGTCATGACTATAAAATGCAAAACATAATTGTCGTATTTATTATCATTATAATTATTTAATTCCGATGATAGAAACAGTCGGTCTGTAGAATCGACTTGAAGCGATCAACCAACTATTTATCCCAAATTAAGCCTTTTATCACCTGTGCATTGTATGTTACTATTGATTCAAGATTCAAGATTGATCATTGTCATGTGCACAGTTAAACAGACAATTTGCCGTACTTAACTAAATACTTAACTAAATAAAGAACAATTTAAGTGCAATTTACTATTACATTTGCACTCTGGTTGGATGTTGTATTGTACTTGTGCTGTATGATGACAATACATTTTAATCAAATTGTGATCAGTCGCAAATCGGTTCTGCACTACCTAATACAAGGATCAACACAGCAGAGGTGCAATGCAGACCCTCTCACCTCCTTATAATGAGCTGGCAGGGCGTGTTTGTATGCAAATGAGGACAAATGTGAACGCGCCTGGAGTTGTGAATGAGTGACGTCAGTTCATTCAGCGGAGCACAGCTGCGAACGTGTTCCCCCACTTACAAAGACCGTTTCACGCGTTCGGATTTCTGTAAATCTATTGGTATGAAATTTTTACCAAGACACTTACCAAGGCATTTACGAACACGTTCGAGAATGAGGACCAATGACTCCAAACTGAAGTAGGACCATGTAGCCTAAATGTACAGGTATATAATGAGGAGACAGGACTTTAACCAGAGACAGTTTATATCAGGGGTCGCCAATTAGGTTTTGCCGCGGGCCAGATTTTCCCCAAGCCGTTGCTTGGCGGGCCAGGATCAAAAACAATGGCTAATTTAATATACTGATATTGAAAAAAGACAAACGTTTTTCTCTGGTCTGCATCCCCCCAACAACCGTGTGCACTGCGCCGCACTGCACTGCACCCACTCTGCAATCCGCCAAACAAAGTTCTCACTCATCCATTCATTCATGAACAGCTCTCAGCTGTTGCAGATCAGCTTAACAATTGTGTGTATTGCGCCGTACTGTATTGTACCCATTCTGCAATCTGTTAAATAAAGTTTTCATTCATTCATTCATGAACAGCAGATCAGCTGTTGCAGATCACCGCGGCGGGTGATGAACAGATCAGAAGACAGAATGCATGAAAACACGACTCACCATACCTTGTTTGTTGTTCAGTCCTCCAAAATCCCTGCTAATGTTTGAAACATGTCACATATCCACTCGCCGCCCTCCAATTCCAGATTGGCGTTGAATGCAGCTACTTTATCTGCCAACTTGAACACAGTTGTAATAACAACCATTTCCTCGTTGTTGTTGTCGCCACATATTATGCAGAGAGGACGTCGGCTCGGCACGCAAGAATCACCGACCTGTTGCAATAAACCCGTATTTTAAGTATGGCTCCTGTTTATTAAAAGAAGCGTTATATTTCCCTGTTGCATTTCCCTATCCAAAGATGTTTGTTTTGTTTTTTAACACATTTTGTTACTCGCTCCATCTCGAACGCGGAAGTGAAAGTTTGTTAGGGACTATTCCATTGGTTCTCCCAGTCCACGTGACCATTTCTAGCATTTCAATTGGCTATAGTGCTATTGATGACTACCGGTAGATAGATACAGCTTCACAATAAAAGACACCCTGGCGTCCCGAGTGAATATTTCCTGCGCGTAAAATAAATATCATATTCTCAAAATAATCTGACGGGCCAGAAATTATTGCTGGCGGGCCAATGTCGGCCCGCGGGCCGCCTATTGCCGATCCCTGCAGTCTATATAATGAGGAAGCACCGCTCTATCTATCCGATCTCATCTCTTGATACTCGCCCGCTCGTGCTCTGCGCTCACAAAATGCGGGGCTTCTATCGATTCCTAGGGTTAAAAAGAAATCCGCCGGCCACAGAGCCTTTGTCTACCGCGCTCCCTACCTGTGGAACAAATTACCTGCCGTCATCAGGGGCGCCTGCTCTGTCGAAGTTTTTAAATCCCTGCTTAAGACCCATCTTTTCTCTCTCTCCTTCAACCTACCCTGATCTCACATGGTCGGAGACTGACCCTTAGATTAATCTGTCTAGTTTAGTTAGGATGTCTATTTGCAGAAAAGCAGACATGGGACAACCTTTTGGCCTTTGTCTCTGTCTCAACCGGTCCCATGGAACAGCTTCATACCGCCTTCTGTCTGCCCTGCAGTGCTGAACCTTCTGAGCGGCTTCTCCTGCCCCCCGGGGCATACGGCCCTGAGCTATTGTCTTGTATCTTATCCTGTATCCATACGCTTGCAGTAGTTCTATCTATTACTCAATTTCACAATTTTCTTATATACTATGATTTCACTGTCACCATGTAGGCATATGCTCACTACATGTATTTATTGCTCCATCTCCGCCCGCTACAAACATGGGAACTCTCTAACCCTTGTCCCAACCCCCCCCCCCCCCCCCCCCCCCTCTCTGAGTCATTGTCTCGTAGTGCTGACCAAGGTGGTGGATGTCTCGGGGTGTTGCCCAAGATTGCAGTGACTGTTCTATGTGCACCATCGTTGCACATCGTTGCGGGCAAGACCACCCGCATTTCATTGTATACTTGTATGCCGTGACAAATAAAACTCTTGACTTGACTTGTCTTGACCACGAGGCCATGGATCAGCTTCTTACCGTCTTCTGTCCGTGGTCTGTCAACGTGGTTCAGACGTTCATTGCTGGGTTAAGTACTTCTATTCTATTCACATAATATGCTTACTACATATATCTATTCTATTCACATATATGCTTACCACTTGTATCTATTGCTATGTCCGCCCATCACAATCACGCAAACTGTCTAACGCCTGTCCCGTCTCCCTGTCTCCCTGTGAGTGGCTGTCTCGGAGTGATGACCGGAGTGTTGGATGTCCCGTGATGAAGACCGGGAGGATGCGACCCTATCTGCACCGCCCCTTCGCCTCAAATAGATCCGCTATCAGCGCTATCTTTAATCTTTCAAAAAAAATCAGTTGCTATCGCTATCAGCTCTATCTTTAATCTTAATCTTTCAAAATGTTCAGTTGCTATCGCTATCAGCTCTATCTTTAATCCTTCAAAATGTTCAGTTGGTATCACATGCACTTATCTGTGTTTCACTACACACATGAGTGCATGCCTACCAACTGTTCACCTGTTTTATTGCAACACTACTATCACCGACAACATCTAAGAAGTTAAAAAAACATTTGGACTTTATGGTGTTCTTGTTTTGTTCTTGACTTATTGTGATGTTTCTTCTTGACTAAGACGTGTCCGGCCCATGGGGACATTAACATGTGTTGTCGGGCCTTACAAATAAATTTGATTTGATTTTGATTTGAGACAGGGCACTGTGGTAGTTTAACCAGAGACAGTCTATATAATGAGACAGAGCACTGTGGTAGTTTAACCAGAGACAGTCTATATAATGAGGTGACAGAGCACTGTGGTAGTTTAACCAGAGACAGTCAATATAATGAGGAGACAGAGCACTGTGGTAGTTTAACCAGAGATAGTCTATATAATGAGACAGAGCACTGTGGTAGTTTAACCAGAGACAGTCTATATATAATGAGGAGACAGAGCACTGTAACCAGAGACATGCTATATAATGAGACACAGCACTGCAACAGTTTGAATGGAGAAATCCATAACACTAAAGATGGCAACAATGAAACTACTTGCTACAAAACAAACCTATTCAGATCAAATAATTAAATGTTATGTGATTTTATGTTGAGTAAAATTGTTATTTACTCCATTTTGAGGTGAAATATTAGTTTTAAAAAGGTTTTAAATGAATCACGATTTCTGCTAAAAGGCTGGTAATCGTGAGTGGTTGCCATGGTAACTAAGGACACTGCAGCAGAAACCACTGGACGGTGCATGTGTAGGAGTTGGTATAAGTGGAAAAAGGGCATTTTTCTATCACAAGATTTTCCTTTCTATTGATTTTTCTTTTTTTCCCCTCCATTTTTCCTCCGATTTTCTCCCAACCCAATGTTAGTCGTATGCCAATTCCCAATCCCCTTCCTGGTCGCTGCGCACTTACCCCCCACAGTCAGATCATCTGGGAGAGTGGAGGCTATCACGTGCTTCCTCCGACACACGTCCAGCCAATCAACCGCTTCTTTTCACCTGGCAGCGCGGATCCTCCCTGAGAGGGCATAGCGTGTGGAAGGATCACACTATCCCACTCAGGTCCTATCCGCGCTTAGCAGGCGCCCCGACCGAACTGTAGGAGTCGCTGTTTACAATGACCCGGACCCACCCCGCCAGCTTCTCCCACCCTCTAATACAGCCAATTGTATTAGTGTGAACGGCCAGCCAAGCTGGTGACAACCCCGGAGCTGTGAGCTGGATTCGAACAGGCGAATCCAGCTCACAGCTCCGGGGTTGGTGACGAACGCACAAGATTTTCCTTTCTGAACAAATTAACTATTTGTTTTTTTTATTTGAAGTAATTTACCAGTCATTTAAAAGTCAAGAGGAGGGAGGTTGTAACTCGAGATGTTTAATATATATATGGACTTGTCTTGTATTCGTTTGTTTAGTTTATATTGATTGTATATTAACTTGATTGACTGACTGATCGTTAAGTGATTTTGTTTCCAGATGATTTAGTAGGAAGACATTTGAACACTGTGTTTGAAGGTGTACTTGGTTATGTAACTAATGATGAAGTGATTGATATATCGAAAGATGAAAAGAAATTAAATGTGTTTTGACCTGTCTTTTGGACCTGATAAGCATCTTGCTTATCTGTTTTGTTAATTATTTTATCTTACTTTATTATTTTTCTTTCTTTTTCATTGTTACTTCTATAATTGTATTATACAGGACAGATTCTTAAATATGGATGACTCCCCATTCAAAGGGCTAGGGGTCAGGTCTTGTTAGTTATCAAGATGGAAACGACTTCTCTTCAGAGCAACTTTTCTTGTAGCACCCATACATTAACTCCTTCCTTCGGAAAATTATTGTATATTCATTCACTCTATATATAGGCCTACATATACACACATGCCTATAGTATGGCAAAGACGGAATGAAAGCAAAGCCAGTGGTGTAGTTGAGGAGGATGGAATATGGGTGTATTACTCAGTCCCAGTGTGACTCAATCCTCCTACAGGCACATATTTCAGTGGGAATTAGCCTGGTTAGCTGAGTACATAGTATACCCTCAAATGTCCAGAGAAGGCTGTGGGTGTAATCTGTGTGTCTATATTTTCTTAAAATGAAGGGAGTAATTTGGTTGCCCAACCCTAGCCTCCAGGTAAAAAAGAAAATACTAGAAAAGCATAAATTACTCCATAGCACACATAACCACTTGCGGTTTATTGACCACAGGTCAATTATTCAATTTAATCTGAAAACGAGCCATTAGTTGGTCAGGGTGAAAATTAGAACTATTATTTTTGGACCTAAATGGTCTGTAATCACCCTCATCAGGGCCTCTGACGTCCGTCCATTTACAAGTTGCTAGCGTATAGCAGCAAGAGAAGTATTGAGATGGTGCTGCGTTACACCTTTGTTTCTAAGCTAGCTTAAAGACGTAAACAAGATTTAAACTAGCTTAGAAACAAAGGTGTTTATAAGATAGTTTAAAGCTGGCTTATATCTTTGTTTCTAAGCTAGTTTAAAGCTTGCTTACATCTTAGTTTCTACTACTACTACTTATTGTTATTGTTATTGGACACATACACACCCTGCACCTTATCATGGACATACACTGCACGCAAGACACTTTCTGTAAATAATTTACTATTTTATATTGTATTTGATGTTACTACTACTACCTATTGTTACCATTCTTGTATTAATTGATGTTTCTTAATTGTGCACTGTTGAGTTTGAGCTCGAAACACAATAATTGAATTACCTGCAATGCCCCCTGTATTGTTGTGTATTTGACAAATAAAGAACTTGAACTTGAATTAAGCTAGTTTAAAGCTTGCTTAGCTTACACCTTTGTTTTTAAGCTAGTAGCTTACTTACAGCTTTGTGTCTAAGCTAGTTTAAAGCATACTTACACCTTTTTTTTCACTTTTTCTCCTCCTGTTTTTCTGTGTTTTTCTCCCATCCCAATTTTGGCCGTTATGCCAATTCCCCCCTCCCCTTCCTGGTCGTTGCTCGCATGTGCCCCCCACTGGTCGGTCTAGGGAGCCCTGAAGTCTATCAGATGCTTCCTCCGAGACATAGGAGACAGCCAGCAGCATCTTTTCACCTGCCAGCGCGGACTCTCATTGGTGAGATGTAACGTGTGGGAGGTCACACTACCCTCACCATCTCCCTCCCTCGCTGTGCAGGCGCCCTGACCGACCTGTAGGAGTCGCTGTTTACAACAACCAGAATACCACCCCACCGGCTTCCCTCCCGCTGACTCTGCCAATTGAGCAGTATGACAGCCGGCCAAGCCGGAGGCAACGCTGACAGCCGGATTCGATACCAGTGTCCCTCGCGTTGGTGACGAGTGCTTAGTCCACTGTGCCACCCAGCCGCACTTACACCTTTGTTTTTAAGCTTGTAGCTTGCTTACACCTTTGTGTTTAAGCTAGTTTAAAGCTTGCTTACACCTTTGTTTTAAGCTAGTTTAAAGCTTGCTTACACATTTGTTTCTAAGGTAATTTAAAGCTTGTGTACACCTTTGTATTTAAGTTAGTTTAAAACTTTGTCAACATCCCAGACATGTGAACCTTGATTTATAGAGGGAGAGTCCTCCCTGTCTATTTTTGTTTTGGACTGACTGAGGTGGTGCAGTATGTGAGCTGAACAAAAGTGTTTTTAAATTATAGGTTAAGGGATGCTCGATATTGGCCTTTTTACCGATACCGATATACCGATATTGTCCAACTCTTAATTTCCGATACCGATATCAACCGATACCGATATATGCAGGGTTTCCCCCGCAAAGAAACTGAATAATTTCAGGTAATTAACATTACATATCTCTTGTTGTGGAATTAACACAACATTATGCATACTTTTGACAATAAATAAAATCAGAATTTGTTCTTACTTGCTTGCCTGGGTAAATAAAGGTTATAGAAATGTAAAAAATAAAAATAAAAAAATATATATATATTTTTTTTTGAAAACCGATAACGATATTTTCCGATATCACATTTTAATGCCAATATCGGCCGATAATATCGGTAGGCCGATAATATCGGACATCCTTTTTCTCCCTCTTCTCTGTAGTGCAGATGTAATGAGGCGGAAACCACATAGTCATAGCCCCTCGGTGTAAACTCATTCCTAAAATGAAATAAGCCCAGCTTCGCTATCTGGAGTGCCCCTGCCCTCAACTATACTATCAATGAAAAATTTAAATAAATTCTCTACGACAACAAACCTGCGAAGAGCGCCTCCAGCTCCTCACTCTTGTTGGGAACAATGTTGTTGGTGGAGGGAACGAACGTGCAGCAGGGACAGTGCACCCCCAACTTGATACCTAGATTCTTCTCTGGTGAGGGAGGAGGGAGTGGGAAGGATGGATGAAAGAAAGAAAGAAAGAAAGAAAGAGAGAGAGAGAGAGAGAGAGAGAGAGAGAGAGAGAGAGAGAGAGAGAGAGAGAGAGAGAGAGAGAGAGAGAGAGAGAGAGAGAGAGAGAGAGAGGGGTGAATGTGCAAGAAGTGGCAATGGGTTACTTTGTTTGGCTGCCCAAAGCTAAATACTGGTAGAGGGCATATGGCAGGGCTATTCAACTGGCGGCCCGCGGGCCGGATGACCGGCCCGCAAAAGATTACATGATAATTAAAAAAAAGAAAAAAAAAATCTTTTCATGTCAACGTTCACACGCACAATTGAGCCAAAAGTCACTCAACTAATGACAGATTTCATTGATAAATTGAGGGAAAACTTTGCAAGTCGATTTGATGAATTTGACATGCCCAGAGAATTGATGCATTTTGTGAGCAACCCATTTGCCAATGTAGCTGCTATTTCCACAAAAGGACAAGAGTTGCTTGCATCACTTCACATTGATGAAGGTCTCCTGCAACTTGAAATAATTGACATGCAAGCATCATCTGCTCTGAGGCAGGCACTTGAGAATGAATCCACCATGAACATTTTGGATAAAGTGTATTCATGTCAACACATTCCCCAAAATAAAAACGCTGGCAATATCTGTGCTAACAATGTTTGGCTCAACATACACCTGTGAATCCAGTTTCTCTCACATGAATGCCATTAAAACAAGCAACGTGCCTCCTTGACAAATGAGCATTTGCATCACTGTTTGCGGGTAGCCCTCACTTCCTATGAACCCTCTTTCTCTGCCATTGCCCAGTCAAAGAAGTGCAATCTCTCTCATTAGATGTGTGTATGTAGGCTAGGCCTGTCTGCCCCCCACCCCCCCTGATGTTTGAGAGTTAAGAGTGGACAATAAGTGCTAATAAGATGCTGTGATTTGCTGTTGTTGCACAGACATGAAGCACTTTTTCATAAGCTCAGCTGCACTATAAATGTGTTTTTTTGTTCAAGTGTTGATGTTAGAATGTTCAGATGCACATCATGCACTTGTTTGTTTTTTATTTTATTTTTATATTGAAATGTTGAAGAGGAGATGTTGCAGTTGTTGCACAGTCATAAATGAAGCACTTTTTGGAGGAGATGTTGCAGATGTGGCACATAAATGAAGCACTTTTTTTGAAAAGTATACTACTTTTGCAATGTAGTTAAATAAAAGTTGTGAAAATGTGGTTGCGTGTTGTGTCAAGTGTACATATATTCATAGCACGGGGAGGCGCCGTGGCAGTCCGGCCCCTGGCCCCTTGGGTTTCTGACAATGTGGGCCCCCTGAACAATTTAGTTGAATAGCCCTGGCATATGGTTATCAGGAGACATGCGTAACATGTCACACACGCAACTTGATCTGAGATGGCAAATAAATGTGCTCTAGCACAATCATTATGTCCAATGATCTCAAAACCAATAGCCTACATCTATACAGTAAAAGCAACGGAATGGAACTATAATCTGTCTTGTTCAATACTTAATAATGTATGGACTCAGAATCTGTATCGGGAGTGAAACAGTGGTGCCAGTTATCACTACTAAAACAGGCGGCACATTAGTTACTTAGCAACCGGACTAGGGCAGGTCAGTGGAGCTAACATGGCTCCCAGTGAAAACTTCAACCAAACTCGGTCTGTTTATGGCTCTGGGGTTAGATTCACAAACCCCCCCCTAAACTACACCGCTAGCTAAATTGATCTGAACATGTGACACTGGCAGTCGTGCTGAAGTCATTTAAGCCGTGCCTGGTGCCTAGTAAACTAGAAGGTACAGGTGTCACCAGGACGACCACCATCTCTATTCATCCCCTGCGAAATACTGACTAAAACACACTGCTTATGTTATGTTTCAAGTCTAGTCTCAGGGTCAGGATAAACACCCCTTCCCCTCCTCCCGCAACGAAGAAGATTTTAAAGGTATCCAATGGAGTCTTTGACCACTAGTTGCCGAAATTGGCGCTGTAGTGCACAGTAGGAGGAAAAGGGCCCCTGAAAAAAAAACGTTTTTCCAGCATGTGCACGCCACAGGCACAGGGGTGCTTCAATTTGATTGGTGTATACGATCTCCCTAAAAATGTAACTGCCTGTCAATCAAAGGAGGTTGGACTCATTACAACTTCACCAAAAACCGAAAGTGAAACTTTCACAGATGGTATGTAAACATTACGAGAGCAAAGAAAGCGGCGGAAATGGACTTTGCAACGGTTATATGACGTAGGAAATGTGTTCAGCTTGTAGACTATAGAAAAACAACAGAAAACTCTGTCGGGGGGCGGTCAGGTGGTGTAGCGGAGATTGTGCTCGTCACCAATGCAAGAGGCTGCGGTCTCGACTCCCGGAGAGTCAGCATTGCCTTGGCTTGGGCTGATCGCTATACTAACTCGTTTGGCTGAGTTAGGGGGAGGGAAGCCGTGGGTGGGTCCTGGGCGTTGTGGACAGCGACCCCTACAGTTCGGTCGGGGCGCCTGCACAGCGAGGGTAGGATCTGGAGAGATGTAGTGCGACCTTCCACACGTTACACTCTCCCAGTGAGAATCTGCACTGCCAGGCTGGCTGCCGGCTGGCTGCACATGCGTCGGAGGAAAGCATGTGACAGTCTCCGGCCTCTCGGACCAACAGTAGGGGGGGGGGGTGCGCAACAACCAGGAAGGGGGTTGGGAATTGGCATAACGACCGAACCGTTAAGCAGTATCGATAAGAGTAGTAGTATCGATAAAATCCTAACGATACCCATCCCTATGTGCGCCCATGTTTTTAACAGCTTCATTTGGGAGAAATCCTTGGGGATTGTTTTCACTTTGATTCTACAGACATCCTCGGAATTAAATAATTATAATGATAATAAATACGACTATATCTGGATGTATTGGTGTGCGCCCAAGTTTTTAATGGCTTCATTTGGGAGAAATCCTTGGGGATTGTGTTCACTCACGGTATCGGTTGATATCGGTATCGGAAATTAAGAGTTGGACAATATCGGTATATCGGATATCGGTAAAAAAGCCAATATCGAACATCCCTAATTAATAGTCTATTCCACTATAGCTATCCGCGCGATTGGGTTTAGTTCTTATTTATCTATTTATTTATTTATTTTCTCAGAAATTAAGCCCAATACCGGGTTGAGATTTATTTCACGTCATAAATAGATCAATACAGTCTGTATTAATTAATGTTGCGTTTCTTTTTCAAATGTAGCCAAGAGTAAAGACCAAGATCAAAACAGCAGTCAAAGTGTATATTTTCAGCACTACGTTTGTTTACCAATTATTTTAAGTGTTATTAGCTAAATATGAGCTTATAAATATCTCTGTGCATTGCATCGGAAACTGGATGATTTAGACGTGAAGAAATTACGCCGTCATTGTAGTCCTAAGAAAGAGGAGAGCCTTGGCTTTCGATGGACGTCGAAATTGCATAAAACCTGCTTTCGCGCTAAGCTTGTAAGTCTTAAACTTTCTTCTATGATTTTTCCAAAGAAAGGAAAAGTAATAATAAATGTGATTCTTGAAAGCTCTCAAACCTCTCCTGGACAGTAAGTTGTATGACACTGATCTCTGTATTGAATAAGAAGGTTTGAACAGAGTCGAGCTGACTCATCACCTGACCTGCCTCTGTATTGAATAAGAAGGTTTGAACAGAGTCGAGCTGACTCATCACCTCACCTGCCTCTGTATTGAATAAGGTTTGAACAGCGTCAAGCTGACTCATCACCTCACCTGCCTCTGTATTGAATAAGGTTTGAACAGAGTCAAGCTGACTCATCACCTGACCTGCCTCTGTATTGAATAAGAAGGTTTGAACAGGGTCAAGCTGACTCATCACGTGACCTGCCTCTGTATTGAATAAGGTTTTAACAGAGTCGAGCTGACTCATCACCTGACCTGCCTCTGTATTGAATAAGAAGGTTTGAACAGGGTCAAGCTGACTCATCACGTGACCTGCCTCTGTATTGAATAAGAAGGTTTGAACAGGGTCAAGCTGACTCATCACGTGACCTGCCTCTGTATTGAATAAGAAGGTTTGAACAGGGTCAAGCTGACTCATCACGTGACTGCCTCTGTATTGAATAAGAAGGTTTGAACAGGGTCAAGCTGACTCATCACCTGACCTGCCTCTGTATTGAATAAGAAGGTTTGAACAGGGTCGAGCTGACTCATCACCTGACCTGCCTCTGTATTGAATAAGAAGGTTTGAACAGGGTCAAGCTGACTCATCACCTCACCTGTCTCGGACAACCAGTCCTTGACGGTGTCTGTGACCTCCACAGAGAGCCAGGCGCCCTTAGCGCGGGGTCGCACAGTCCGGGAATCAATGTAGCGCTGGGTGGAACTGCTGTCATCATCTGGCTTCAGCAACTGACAAGGTACACACACACACACATTAGAATGCTGTATTTAGATCCACCAATTAAATGATAGGCTATGTACATAAC
Source organism: Notolepis coatsorum (assembly GCF_963971535.1). Lineage (NCBI taxonomy): Eukaryota > Metazoa > Chordata > Actinopteri > Aulopiformes > Paralepididae > Notolepis > Notolepis coatsorum. Next base: position 66,735,788 of record NC_140180.1, on the reverse strand, counting down.
ATTCAAATTAAAATAAGCTATTTAAGATGTTCACCATGATCTCAAAGACATTTTAGGCACAATGCCCAACACGCATGCATACGCTGACACACACACAGACAGGCACACACACACACACAACACACACAGGCATATGCACACACACAGACAGACAGACAGACAGACAGGCATATGCACACACGCACACACACATGCCTGCTCGAATCCCACATGTGATTACAGATAACACAGGCATGGATGGCACAGATCTCAGCATAGTGGCATCTTAAACAATGATGACATCCCGTAATAGTCATCCAGAGGATGGAAATATGATTGGCCTCTGAGGCTGCCAGAAATTACTCTTCAATCAAGGCTTTTGAAATTGAACCCTTCAGAGACACAGAACAATAGAGGTCTGTTTTGATTATTATTATTATTACATTTGTATATGATAAATCACCCAAAAGCACTCCGCCTCTTCCGTCTTTAATTATGAATGTACATAACACACTCCATCTCTCCATCTTTAGATAATTAGCTTTGAAATCACTCTCCATCTGAAAATGTAAAAACAGACGTTTATGGTTCTGCGTCTCAATGGCCAGTATTTTGATGGCTGGCTAATGGTATTGGCATCTACATCTCATGGGCTAGTGGCCAACAAATACATCAAAGGAAAGAAAAACTCCATAAAACAGAATCCACATGTTTGTTACTCTTGTGATCTTAGGACAGTCCAGTTTTGACCTGTGGATGTAAATAAAAGTCTCTCCTAAGCAAATACACGAGAGCCAACACTCGTTTGTGATGTCATTAAAGATGCACTACATAGTTTTTGGAAATAGATTTGAACCTTTTGACATGAAATAGAATCATTCTAAGAATTACTTGCATAGTAAATATTTTGTAAACTCTGTAGTCTGTAGGCACCTTTAAAGGGGAGCGCCGCCCAATAATTTAAATGTTATTTCTGTGGAACAAGGAAATATTTGTGAACATGAGCTATTCTCTCCCAAAACCAGAGAAGTCAGACTCAAGACTTGTGATGTCATCAGGTATCAAATCTGGAGCTGCTCCATAGACAATGAATGAGAGACTGATGTTGTGGACCCACAAAATGTTGGGGTTTTTAACTTTTTACCAAATGATCTTATATAATAGTATTCTACAGTATCCTCGGTTCTCATACAGAAAATAGACCTGTATTCACAGACCATTATAGCACTATAACATTATTATAGACTTTATACCTGAGGACATCACAAGATTAACTTTTAGTAGGCCTACTCTAGTTTTTGGATTTGCAAGAGTTCATCATGTTCACTAACATTTTGGACTGTCTTACCTGTATGAATTATTAAATTGGGTGATATTCCCCTTTAAAGGAACATGTCAACATTATGGGAAATGCGCTTACCATCTTCTCCAGTGTCAGACAAGAAGATACCAGTTTCCTCTCTGTGTGTTCAGTAGAAAGCTGGCTTAGCTGTTGGCCAAAAACACCTCTCCTGGAGTTTTAAGATAATCTAGTGGTCCGTATCCACTAGCTTGCAGCCAGACAGATTTCTACTGAACGCACAGAAATTCTACTGAAATAGGTATCTATCTTATTGTCGGACTCTGGAGAAGACGTGAGCGCATTTCCCATAATGTTGGTGTGTTCCCTTAAGAGACAAATCCTAGACCTGCTCCGTTGACAGTGAACTGAAGATCAACTTAGTGGACACAGCAACAACGACAAAGCTCTTTGGACGTTAAAATTCAAGAGAAATCCCATGAGTGCATAGTATGCCTCTTCAATTCATTGTCAGTGGAGCAGCTCTTGATGATATCACAACAGTGTTGGCGCTCTGATGTCTAGCTTTGGGAGGGAGTTTTGCTCATACTGATTGTACAGAGTAGGTTTATATTAGTAACATGTGATTATTTTTTTTACTATCCAGCTGTATTTTCACTTCAAAGGGTAAAGTGTATTTGGGAAAGATTGTCTTGGTGACAGCGAGAGCAGGGGGACTTCCTGGGTGATGAGGATCAGAACCGACACAAACACATAGTCTGTCTGACATCCAGAGCAGCTCCAGATGACATCACGTGTTACACAAAACTGCTTCTCCCATTTCTAGCTGAGGGAAAACGTTTTGCAGAACGATAAGTCTGAGATCATGGACCATATGGAGATTTTGGATAAATTTTACCGCCAAGGGAAAAAGCCACATCTCAAAGTGAACAAGATATCTCAAAAAGTAATGGCCGGTTTGCCATGAAACTGCTGTGCACATTCATGGCGCCAAATGCCCAAGAATTATAAACTTGTTAACTTTGGTGCCCCCATTAGGCCATAAAATGCTTGTGTGAGCTTTTACACACAAATTCATTTTTAATTATGGGTCTATCAATGCTAAAATATAAACTCATTTAGGTGTAAGAGCTCACAGAAACATGTTATGGCCTCATTTGGGTGTAAGAGCTCACACAAACACGTTATGGTCTCATTTGGGTGTAGAGCTCACAGAAAGACGTTATGGTCTCATTTGCGTGTAAGAGCTCACACAAACATGTTATGGTCTCATTTGGGTGTAAGAGCTCAAAGAAACACGTTATGGTCTCATTTGGGTGTAAGAGCTCATGGTCTCATTTGGGTGTAAGAGCTCACAGAAACACGTCCTCATAAAGTTAGAGCCCCATTCATTGTTTATGAAACAGCCCCAGATTTTACATCTCAGTGACATCACTGATTGGAGATTTCTCTCTCTCATTTCTAGCTTTAGGAGAGAAGGTGTGTGTTCACAAATGAATTGTCCTGGGGCACATGTGAATTCTTAAAGTCCCCTTTAACTTAACTTAATGGGATACTTGGACATTTTGCATTTGACATTATGTAGATAATTCGTCTTACTTGTCAATTGTCATGTTGTGGGCAAAAAGCTTCAGATACATTTTCATTCAGTTTTTGTTACATTGCATTCCACCTTGAAACCATGGGGGAACAGCTATAGCTCTGAACGCAACACTGACAATGCTGTTTTAGATCAACTGATGGACAAACACAGAAACCCTCTTCTCCAATGTGTACAAATAAATAAATAAAATAACTAAATAAGTGTCACAGAATGCTCCGCCACCTGAAACATCTCCACTCTCTGTTCTGTGGCCTTGGCTTGTGGGTTTGGGGCCCTGAAGATTCTGAACTCAGCTTTGACCAGCGTGCTGTTAGTCAGGTCCACTCCGCTGACATCAAAGTGGACCATTCTGTAGTAGGGGCTGAGGACCGCGGGACTCACTGCGTCTGGAGGAGAGAGTGTGGAGTAGGGATGAGTGTCTATAGTAACTCGATCTAAAATATACAGCGTGACACGGGTGGGTCGGGGAAGAGAAACAGAGAGGTGGGGCTATCCAACAATTACGATGTGTGTATGTATGATCAAAGTCATAACAGCATGATCCTAACGACACACTGACTGACGGGGAGAGGGTTACAGGGTAACATGTGTCATAGAAGTTTAAATGTTAGCTTAGTTGTAGGCCTAGTCTATACAGTCTTTGGCGAGATAGGCAAAGATATATCAGTATTGTTAAAAAACAAAAAAAAGGATGGGGAAGGTGCCTGGAGAGCTTTTACGCACGCGGCGAAGGTGGTTGGAGAGCTTTTACGCACGCGTAATAGGGCTCCAAGTATCACAGATTATATAACGTCGGCCATTAAATGTGTCATCACGACCAATCGCTGCCACCTCATAAATCGACAACAGATAGGGACTCACTGGTGTCCGTGCGCGGTGGGAGCATGTCAATGCGCTGCACCTCCTTTGCGTAATAATCCTCCTCGCTACTCTCCCGTTCGCATGCGGACTCTGCCTGGCGCGCGCGCTCCTTCAGCAGCTCCCGCGTGCTGTTGTAGAGCAGCATGACCTCGGGCGGCACCGGGTCACTCGGCTGGGTGTCGGTGGCGTACGGCGGGCTGCGAATGCGGAGCTTGCTGAGGATTTGGCCGCGGACAGCCTCGATGCGCTTCGATTTCTGCTCGTCCAGGTTCAAGTTATGGCACGTGTTGAGTCCCCCGACCGTCCCCACCAACCTGAGCAGCAGTAGAGCGAGGTGGGTGAGCCACATTGTCCGGTGAAGGAACTCGAGGAAGGCGATATTCCTTGGCCGTAGCTGAAGCTCCATACGAAGTCAGGAGAGCTCAGTTTGATGCTGGTGCGCTCGGAGCCGCGTGCTGTCCGTCCGTCACAACGTCGGTTCCAAATGTAAGGTTAGGCTACTTGACCGCAGGCTGTCCACTCATTCACACTTCTACCAATCACTATAGTTATCGTCGGTTATCTTCAGCTAATTCACAACATTCCGGCCAAAAAAAGTCAACAGAAGCGACTGAAGCGGGGAGTTCAGCCCATTTCGTGAGCCCTCTTCGAATAAAACCTGATCAAATTATCTGAAAACTGTATTTCAGTCCACTTGCTTCCAAAAGACCCATCACGAAGCCAGTTGGATAAAAGAAAACCTCTACATACCCGTTCCCAAACGGTTGTCCAAATTCGAGTCTATTGAGATCATGTCCCAAAATGAAATCTATTATAAGTCAATAAAAAAAGTGCTTTTAATGTAGAACTATGTTGATCTATGTCAGGGAAACCATAGTGGTTTTCTCAAATTCCCTCAACACCAAATACATGTACACGTTAAGCAACTTAAGCTACATACAAAAGCAGGTTAGGACGCAAAAATAAAATGGCTCCATGAAAGAAGTCCTTGTGCTCTTAGAATCCCTTGAGCAAAATCTTTCAATAAATCACATACAGATCCCAGGTTTTAATGTGCTCCGACCAAGTCCCATCTCTCTCGAGCCAGACGCGTCCCATGGGATCATCGAAGAAAACACTTTCTGGACGAAAAGACCTGACGCACCGTCATTCTACCGGTCATGAAGAAACTTACACAGCTCCAATAAAATGAGACAAGAGTGCAAAAGGGGAGAGAGACAGTGTGTGAGAGTGAGATAGAGACCGAATGTGTGAGAGGTGACGGGTGGGGTGCCACCGAAGTGATGGGAGTGTATGATTATGTGGAGGCTATAGGCATCTCCCTCATCAGAGCGCGCGCGCGCACATACCACACACGCATACCCGGCGCGCACTTACCGTTTCTTCTCCCCACAGAAATGTTTGCACCGCCCTCTCCCCCGCCCGCGCACAGCACAGGTACATATTTCATGAAGATGATGAATCAACCCTAACGCCGTATAATTGCACGAGAACGGAGGCGATGGGGAGGGGGTGTTGGTAGTCACCAACAAATAACCCCCATTAAGCTACAAAACGGACCATTGCCGATAACAATCATGTGAAAACAGCCCTGACCTAAGCATTTTCAACGTCTAAAGGAGTGTCCTCGATTAATTAAAACGACTCCACGCGTTGTCTCTCTTTTTCTTTCTTAATCTGTCTAACCTTAAAATATTTTCCGTTTTATTTTATTTCTGTTCTTCTTGGTCTCATTGTTAATTACAGTTCAGGGGTTTGGAGGACTGTTAATCTGTCACGGGAGATTTTTATTGCTGCTCCACTGCCATCCCATTATTATAGTCTAGGCTGCAGGCCTGTAATTGCCATACAGTAAGTAGAAGGGAAAGGTAGGAGAGAGACACACAGATATACAGAAAGACAGACAGAGAGAGAGAGAGACAGACAGACAGACGTCTACACAGAGAGAAAGGCTGCCTCCAGGCTTGTGGTCAGGGCATGTTTTTTTCCTCAGTCTCTACTGGCAAGGTTTCTAAAAATGATAACACCGCCTGGGAACACAGTATCCTGTTCCAACTTGACTCCTTATGGTACCACCTTAGACTTACAGACTGAACACAATCGAGATGTGAGCATACTCCTCTTTGCAACTGTCCCTTTCATAACTAACACAAATCAAACAGACAGACAGAGAGTGACGGCCGCCGGGCCAATTTGGATCAATGGGACTAAAATCCCAGTGGTTAGTTGCGGGTATTGCAATGTGAAGAAAAAAAACGTCCTCAAAAACAACTTTTCCCTCGTCTGGCTTTCCCCCCCCCCTGCCTCTTTCCTCAAAGCCAAATATAGTCAGACCACTGCCACGTCATCTGATCCTCACGCACTTCTCTCTGTTCCACACGGAGGGATAGGGCTCAAAGATCTCAGTCATAATAACCTGCTTTCATTCATGGAAACATTCACTCTCTCTCTTTCTCTCTCACATACACACCAGCTCACTTATACTGCGTACATTTCACATTTCTATAGTTACAGGATTTTTTTCCCATGAAAAGATTTTAAAGAAACTGCTTGGGTTATCTGACAAACAAGGATATGTATTTTTATTAAAAAGAAAAAAAAAAAAAACACACCCAAAACCTTTTACAAAAATAAATAAAAAATAAAAAATAAAATGTCTTTCTTCCCAGGGGTAACATTAGCTGCTGAAAATCCTCCAACTTCATCTTAACTACAAAAGAATAAAGAGTGTGGCACACATCTTCGCACGGTATGCTGTCAAACCAGAGCCCAGTGCAGAGGAATCCCACACACGATTCAGCTGTACGTCTGTACATCTAGACCTCGTCTTCGTTCAGAAGCATGTTGGGGACCCCCCTGGAGATTGGGAATTCACGCCCAGACTCGGGACACTGCAGACACCCCTCCATCACCTCCACCTACAACACACACACAGGAGAGTTGGACACAAGTTTTAAGTAGGGATGTACCAATATCGATCCTGTATCCAGCATCTGTATTAACCTCTTAAGCCCTAGCCACATATTCAGAAAATTTGCCTAAAAGTAGATACTAGGGCTGACCTTCGAATATTTTTTTGGAATTCGAAGGTTCGGGGCCGAGATTCGATTTTAATTTTAAAATGTATTACATTTTGCGTGAAATCACTGACTGCGCCCAGAGAGGAGTGGTTCGGCAAAAAATAGTTCAGAGTATATTTGCTTAGAAAACGTAATTGTCGAATTCAATTATTTTTTATTTCTCCACGTGGTAAATACACAGGTCACAACATGTTTACAGGAACGTTTGAGTTGTATTTGGAGTGTATTTCGTGACTGTAGGGAACTTCAGGGTAAAGGACTGCCCCACTTCCAGTGATGAAGCTAAGCTATGCTAACGGCACAGCTGTTCCCTAAGCCTACTGCACGCACAGAGAAGAAAAGGGTATGTATCTTCTTGTCTAACTCCAGGGAAGATGGCAAATAAGCTAATTTCCCAAAATGTTGGCGTTTTCCTTTAACAAAGAGAGGCAGAGTTGATTTTGCACAAAACAAAATAAAAAAATATCATATATATATATATATTTTTTTTAATAATCAAATTTTATTTTCATATTCGAATCCCATGCCCATTGCCCATCGAACGAAGCTTCGAAGTATTTAAGACAGCCCTAGTAGATACCCAAATAAATGGAAGATTGCTCCACTTCTACAAGGTCCATTTGCATGTTCTAGGGATATCCATGGACCTCATGGAATGTATTCCCAGTGTCAGAAATATTGTGTCTGTTACTATGCTTAAATTGTAATGAACCAAAGGAGAATATAAATTATTATTATTATATATATATTTTCCCCCATCTTTGATGGTAAATAACATTGACCAGACATGAAATGACTGATCTCATTCACCTTCTTGAGATCAAGTGTACAAAAAATCTAAGCAAATGAATAAAGGGCAGATGATTTACAGATTTTTTTGTAGAATGTAGAATTTTGCCATCCGGACACATGTAATTTAAAATATGAATATAAAATATAGAATATCAGGCCTATAAATTACCTTATTATGGCCAAGTCATACATCTATGATCGGGCTAAATCTCCTCTTTCCAATGGCAGAGTTAAATCTGGATTTAGTAGCACCAGTGCCCGTTACAGGGCAGAAAAGACAGTGAATGAAATCTACTGTAAGTAGTGATGCACGATATATCGACCGATATGGCCGTTTTTTTTACACATCGGTATCGGTCCAATATCAAGATTGGGCCGATACAATTTTTTTTTTAAATCTTTTTTTTGCTTTCTTTTTACATGTTTTGGCCTTAAATAGTTTCAAAATATCAGTCATTTCTGAAAATAAGTTACAAAAGTAAAAAAGATTATGCGTTTTGGAAAATAGCTCTTTATTTGATTATCATAAAAAAGTGTTTTCTATACAGAGATATCGACATCGGTAAATATCGGTATCGGCCAGAACAGCAATATTAATATCGGTTATCGGTATCGGCCACAAAAAAATTTCACGTTAGCCCCTCCAGCGTACAGGGGCTGGTGTGAGCTGGGTAGTGTAGTTCTATGGGTTTCGTCTTTCTTAGGACTACAAACATGAATGACGGTGTCTAATTCCTATATCATCCGGTTTCCGATGCAATGCACGGAGAATTCTATAAACTCATATTTAGCTAATAACACTTAAAATCATTGGTAAACAAACGTAGTGTTGAAAATATACACATTGACTGCTGTTTTGATAAGGTTAGGGTCTTTACTCTTGGCTACATTTGAAAAAGAAATGCAACATTAATTAATACGGACTGTATTGATCGATTTATGACGTGATATTAACACTTTAACTGCCGGGAAACGCTTTACAGCGTCATTCCCGGCCATGCTCAAGTTGCCGAAGGACGCTTTACAGCGTCTTTAATATCAATATTTCAAAAATCTGTGATCGGATTCATATTTCCCCTCCGCTGGCCTGAGATCCACCAGGAGGACCCACTGAGCTCTCTGGCGGTTCAGGAGCGCGATCTGGTGGCCGATCGGCGCAATCGCCAAACAGGAAGTGCTGTGGAGGTTGTGCTGGTCGGCCATATTACTTCCGGGCACTCGGTTTGGCTGCCGGCACTCTGGCTCGTCACAATATATAGCGATCCATTGCCAATAACTCGATAATCAACATGATTTGGACGTATATAGTATTATACAAGCTGGAAATGGTTCATCAGGATAAACATCCCATAATCGAAAACTGTCTACACCACGCTGATCGTCCAACGGCACGAGGAAGATCCGGTAAGATTCAGCGTTATTCTTGAACGTGTTCCATATAAACTGTTATGATGAACATATGACCCACACTAGATGAATGATATAACGCTGCCCACGGAATTATAAACGATCCCCCGCCCATCCGGTCATCATCAGATCATACGTAGATCATTCTAGAAGTACGTCCAATTGAAATTTTTTATATCGCCCCGATTGCCATCAAACTGTATTTCATCATCAATATAATGCATTTGGGGCTATAGATCACGTTCTGGAGAAAGCTGCAGAAAGAGATGAAAACATACTTATACATTAGACCATACTTTACTATGAATATGTGAATGAAAAAGTTTAACGTTGCTACACAATGAACAATACATATAGGACTTTGAATGGGCCCTAATAATGGCAATGTAGCAATAGAATTTAAAAAGTTATAGCCATGCAAAGAAGGGGTACTTATCCATAGACAAATAGAGCTGGCAACCCATGGTATATCATGAATTTAACCTCCGGCACCCATAGTGTTCTCGGCCCAGTACAGGGCCCGTCAGGCTTAAGCATTATTAACCCATTAAGCATTATTAACACATTCCATCTGTATTAAGCATTATTAAGACACTGTATTAGGCATTATTAACACACATTATTAACACACTGTATTAAGTATTAACACACTCCATCTGTACCAAGCATTAACACACTGTATTAGGCATTCACACTCCATCTGTATTAAGCATTATTAACACACATTATTAACACACTGTATTAAGTATTAACACACTCCATCTGTATTAAGCATTATTAACACACATTATTAACACACTGTATTAAGTATTAACACACTCCATCTGTATTAAGCATTATTAACACACATTATTAACACACTGTATTAAGTATTAACACACTCCATCTGTATCAAGCATTATTAAACACACTCCAAGTTGAAAGGACAAAAATAGTCTGCAAAAATATTGCACCAATTCCGATTGTGTTTTTAAAAGCCAAAATTGGATCCGCCATGCATCCCTTGTTATAAACAACCATCTTCCCTAACAGTGTCTGATCTCACCACTAGAGGTCCTCGTAAAGCAAGAAACTATTTTAAAAGGGCCATTTCAAGAATTGGCATTACCCAGTGAAACAGATAACTATGAAAAAGAAAGTCATGTCATTCTTGCCGTTTTGAATAACCCCCCTTTACAGCCTACAGACAGCCTACCAACAGCATGCGTCAGTCTTCGCCTCTACAGGAGACGTACCTCTAGCAGCACTCGATGGACTTTCTTCAGGAAGTCGTCATTGTTCTCATATTCTGGCGCCAGCTCAGCAGGTAGGTCCTGGAGATGACCCAGCTAGATGAGAGATTAATCAAATAAATAATCACAATAAGACAGTTAGTTCAGACAGTGAGACGCAGCAAGAGAGAAATTACTGATATCCTCAGTAAGATCAGAAAGGCAGAGACTAGAATAGAGGCCTTGCATGGAGTGCTTGTGTAGCAGGACTTGACGCTTACTTTTGACCCAAGGAACACATGCGCTCCTAAACGAAAAAGATGTAGGAGGAGCACACAATAAGTAATTTAGGAGCACAATGAAACATTTTCATACCGATACTTTTCTTTCAGTAGGGTTGGGTATCGTTTGGATCTAATCAATTCCAGTTCTGCTTATCGAATCCGGTTCTTATCAAATCTCTGTTCCAATTCTAATATTCCTGATGGGGGAGAAAATTAAATAACAAGAACCAGAACTATCTACCTTTATTACATGGCGTTTTCACATTCGCCGAAATGCTTGCTTGTGATTGGTCAATAGCCCCCCGACAGCGGTCATTATCAGACAATAATGACCGCTGTGGGACAATAATGACCGCTGTGCGCAATCAAGCCGACTGACAAACACTGTTTCAGTGCAGCCAATCAGACACACCTGCCGGGCTGCCCGCGATAATAATAATCACTTTATTTGGGCTGACAGAGCCACAGAACTGCGATTTGTCAAATGAATTAGGTATATTGTTAGTAAGTTAGCCATGTAATAAGCGGGATAATGTATAGCTTTACTCGGTCATCATCGCAAAATAATTGACCTTCACTGACGTTTAAAACACCTCGCCGAGGCGGCTCGGTATTTTAAACGACGTGTCGGTCAATTATTTTGCGACAATGACCTTGTAGCTATACATTATCCCTTACTTCATTCTTGGCAGATTTAGGCTCAGTCTAGTCAGTAGTGTGAACCATGACATGAAGGTGTCTTTTTCTCTTAACCTGCTGTAACTTAGCCTTTAGTCTTTGTCATCCGTTTCTGATGCATTATGACAGATTATACTGTATATCAAAGGAGGCTTATTAAATAAATTAATATTGCCGTGTGATAATGTATTTTGCTCATCTATTACTTAAGGAATGAGACAACTGTTGCCAAGGAATGTGAAAGTAATTTTCTTTAATAGGGGTGTCTGGGGGTGAACTGGACATGGTAGGGTGCTCTGTGAACTTGCATCTAGGACTACCTCCAATATAAAAAAGACAAATGTCAGCAGTCAATATATTTCTACACTAGAGTGTCTTGCACAGCAAGACCTCTCTCCACGTTCATGCTATTGTAACCGAGAGATTTGAACTTGTGTGCTCGTGCTCCGTAACAGCCGCGTCCACCAGTTGAGCTAAAGGGTCCGATACATTTGACAGTGTGATGTGATTTTTTTCTTTCTTGTTAGCAGCACCGCAACTCAACACAATCATCAAACTGACAAGAGAGGAACTACCGGCCTGGAACTAGCCTGGTCACCCGGGGGGACCGGGCCTTTGCGGCCCGGGCACCCATGCTCTAGAACACCTTGCCCTTGGATCTTAGGCTAGCAGTCAGTGTCCTCTTTTAAGTCGCTTTTAAAAACACATCTATATATTAAATGTTTTTCCTACAGTTATGTGTTTAGGTCAGCTCTGATTGCTTAAACTGTTTTATAAATCTGCCTACAAATCCTGTTTGAAATGTTTTTTTTTCTCTTTTTATCTTGTTTTATTTTCTATTTAATTTGTTCGCCTTTGCTGATGTTTGCTGTTTGCTGTTTTTAACATGTCTGTAAAGCACTTTGTAACTTTGTTTGGAAAAGCGCTATACAAATAAAATGCATCCATTCATTCATACCAGTATCAGTAACATTATATTATGAGCCTGTTGAATATTCCTACAAACTGACACACACCCCTTCAGCAGCCTGGACCAGAGCGCTCCATTCCAGCTTGGGGATCATGCGGCTCACAAACTGAGGGTTGAACTCCACCTCATTCACCTTCACCTCTGTGGCCTGCAGACAGCAATACAGAGAGAGTGACACAACAGATTTACTTCAAGCAGGGTCCAAACATTGTGTGCTGTCCCTGGAGACAATGTCGGGGGACAGTAAACTCAGTTTAGACACAGGCTGTGGATTGGACCAGTGTGCCTTGGACAAATTCTATCTTCTAGCACCATCATCATCTTCTGTTGTGGACACACAACGTAATAACCCGTTTAAACATGCTGTTATATACACTTGCTTTGTGGTGAGTACCGTTAGAATACAACGAAACATATTAGCCGTGGGCTCCTGGAACGAGTTAACGACTTAACGTTAGTGTTAACAGATGTTGACGTTAGCGTTAGCAGTTTACCTTGATGAGGAGTGGGTAGCCTTTGACTACTCCCTTCACGTGAGATGTCAACATGTTGTGCGTTAGTAGTTTCATTTTAAAGACGTTGAATATATATCTTAAGACCTGGAAGCTAACAGTAAATGTCCACTGGGCGAACAACTAACAATATTGGCAACTGTTTTGAGAATTACATGTGGACCGGAAGTGTTGCTGGTGCATCGCTATCATGTTCCCCGAAACATGTGCCACGCTGGGCGCGTTACAATCTGTACTGGGGACGGGTAGAAAAAAATATTTCCTCTTGAAAATGAAAATAATAAAATAAAGAATCAAGACAAAACAAACAATATTACTTTCCTCATGCTCAGATATATATTGTTGGAAGATGTACTGAAATACTGACCGCTATGAAAACCAGAGAAAAAAAATGCTGATTGATTGATTGATTGAAAACTTTATTATTGCAGAATGGGCACAGTACAGTACAGCTCAATACAATGATACAATTGTTAAGGGGATGCAGACCAGAGAAAGACTTTCGTCTTGTTTACATCAGGGTCCCCCATTTTCAATTCATCATGAATGAATGAATGAATGAAAACTTTATTTAACAGATTGCAGAATGGGTACAATACAGTACGGCTCAATACATACAATTGTTAAGGGGATGCAGACCTGAGAAAGACGTTAGTCTTGTTTCCATCAGGGTCCCCCATTTTCAATTCATATAGACATTTATGACATACACAACATACATGACATTTATGGCATAGGGACATATAGGTATTTAGTACTGATACATTTGTGACATAAACAGTATTCAAATATACAGTACTGTTACCCCTAGATCCTGACAGAGTATATACATATGATGGGGAGGGGACTGTACATTAGGAGGGGGTGGGTGGGTGGGAGAGAAATTGCAGCTTCGAATTGCAGCCTCCCGTAGGTGCTCTTTAAGAGCGGTTTTGAATGTGGGCAGGGATTCACATTCCTTTACAGCTTTGGGTAGGGCGTTCCACATTGTTGTGGCATAATTGCGAAACGTGTTTAGTCCCTTGTTTGAGCCGAATCTGGGTTTAACATGATTTGTTGAGCTTCCTCTGGTGTAGTGGTTGTGGTATTCACTGACCTTTGGGAAGTATTTTGACATGTACATGGGCACCCCGGTCGTATAGTGTATCTTGTAGACCAGGCCCATTGCAAGTTGCTGTACTCTGTCGTCTACTCTAAGCCATCCTAGGTTGTCAAAGTGGGCAGGGGTGAGGTGGGTTCTGGGGTTCAGGTCAAGTAGTAGTCTGACCAGTTTGTTTTGTGATGTTTCTAATTTTGTTTTAAGCGCCTTTGAGGTGCTTTGGTACCATGAGGTGCACGCATAGTCATAGTACCCTTGAATGAGTGCTCCTGCCAGAGTCTTCAGGGTATTCTTGTTTACCAGAGAGGAGATCCGGTACAAGAATCTAGTTCGTTGGTTGACTTTTTTTATTACATTGGATGCCATTTTGTCACAGGAAAGATTTGCCTCTAGGATGGAACCCAGGTAGGTAATTTCGTCTTTCCTTGTGACAATATTGTCACCCACTGTAACTGAGAAGCCGTCGGTCTTTGTTATTTGTTATTTGAACCGAAGAGAATGGACTCTGTTTTGCCCATGTGTAATGATAGTTTGTTATCAGCGAGCCATATGCAGATTTTGCCTAGTTCCGAGCTGAGGGTTTTTTCAACCTGCAACTTGTTCTTGTCAGAGACCAGCAGGGCTGAGTCGTCCGCAAACAGGAACAAGTTGCAGTCACAGGCTGACGACATGTAATTTGCATAAATTAGGAAGAGTAGAGGTCCTAGTATGCTTCCTTGTGGAACACCACAGCTCACTGTGAGGGGGGGGATAGAGTACCGTTTACCTCTACCATCTGTTCTCTCCCCTCCAGGTAGGATTGCATCCAGCTCACTGGGTGGGGTGGGGACTGTACATTGGAGGTGGGTGGGTGGGGGTCACTGTACAACTGTACAAGCAAAACTGTACATTGGAATATTGACGAAACCATACTTGGTCATTTACTGTACATTGGAGGGGGTTGGGTTAGGACATTTACAGGGGCCATTTTTCGAATTGCAGTCTCCCATAGCCATAGGTGTTCTTCGAGAGTGGTTTTGAAAGTGGGTAGTGATTCACATTCCTTTACAGCTTTGGGTAGGGCGTTCCACATTGATGTGGCATAATTGCAAAACGTGTTTAGTCCCTTGTTTGAGCCGAATCTGGGTTTAACATGATTTGTGGAGCTCCCTCTGGTGTTGTGATTGTGGTATTCACTGACCTTTGGGAAGTATTTTGACATGTACATGGGTAACTTGGTAGTGTATCTTGTAGACCAGGCCCATTGCAAGTTGCTGTACTCTGTCGTCTACTCTAAGCCATCCTAGGTTGTCAAAGTGGGCAGGGGTGAGGTGGGTACTAGGAGTAAGGGGTCCCCCATTTTCAATTCATCATAACATATATGACATACACAGCATACAGATAGACAGTACTGCTACATCTATACATTTATGACATACCAGATTTGCAAATACAGTACTGTTTGTGATACAAAAAGAGTCTAGAAAAGAGAGTATATACATTTGACGTAGAAACTGTACATTGGAGGAGGTTGGGTAGGTGGGGTGGGGGTTGGGTGGGGGGGGGCTGTACATTGGAGGTGGTTGGGTGGGTGGGGGGGGAAACTGTAAAACTGTACATAGCAAAACTGTACATTGGAATATTGACGAAACCATACTTGGTTCCAAGAGGAGGGTCTCGTGTATTCTTGGGTTAGGTCATTTACTGTACATTGGAGGGGGTTGGGTTAGGACCCCCTGTTTGAGCTTACCAAAAGCTCAAACAGTGAACTCCAAGCCCACGTGGTTGAGCTAAAAATTCAAAGAAACAGACTAAGAAATGACGTAAACACCCTGATCAAAACCGCAAAAAAAAGTCATCGACAAAACTGAGGAAAACAAAAACAAACCCTGCAAACTTTGGAAATTACTCAACAACCAACAGCTGCAGCAAAAAACAAAAAAAAACAGATTTACAAACATAAACAAAGATAAAGACAGAAAACACGCTCATCACAGACAAACTGGATGTGGCCAAATACCTAAACATATTCTTTACAAACATAGCCACAACACTGGTTAATAAACTACCCTCCCACTCAGGGCATTATGGGGTAGAACACATTTCATTGTATACTTGTATGCCGTGACAAATAAAACTCTTGACTTGACACATAGTAGCATACTATAAAAACCTAGGGGTCCGCAAAGACGACTTCAAACTGGAAATGGTAACAACAGATGAGGTACTCAAAAAAACTGAGCGCCCTCCAACCTAACAAGGCCACTGGCCATGACAACATCCCCTCCAAATTCCTCAGACTCAGCAGCCGCCATCACCCCAGTCATCACACACATAATAAACCTCTCCATAAAACAGGGACACGTCCCCAAGGACTTCAAAATTGCGAGAGTGACCCCCCTGCACAAAAAGGGCAGCAAATTAGACCCAGGCAACTACCGCCCTGTTTCTATTCTTACCTCCATCTCGAAAGTCATGGAAAAAATAGTCTACGAACAGGTCGAAAAGTACCTAGCGGAAAAAAAAGTCAACCAACGAACTAGATTCTTGTACCGGATCTCCTCTCTGGTAAATAAGAATACCCTGAAGACTCTGGCAGGAGCACTCATTCAAGGGTACTACGACTATGCTTGCACCTCATGGTACCAAAGCACCTCAAAGGCACTAAAAACAAGATTACAAACATCACAAAACAAACTGGTCAGACTACTACTTGACCTTACTCCTAGAACCCACCTCACCCCTGCCCACTTTGACTACCTAGGATGGCTTAGAGTAGAATAATAAATAGAGTAGACGACAGAGTACAGCAACTTGCAATGGGCCTGGTCTACAAGATACACTACACGACTAAGGTACCCATGTACATGTCAAAATATTTCCCAAAGGTCAGTGAATACCACGACCACAACACCAGAAGGAGCTCCACAAATCATGTTAAACGCATTCGGCTCAAACAAGGGACTAAACACGTTTCGCAATTATGCCACATCAATGTGGAACGCCCTACCCAAAGCTGTAAAGGAATGTGAATCACTACCCACTTTCAAAACCACTCTCAAAGAGCACTTACGGGAGACTGCAATTCGAAACTGGCCCCTATAAATGTCCTAACCCAACCCCCTCCAATGTACAGTAAATGTCCTAACCCAATAATACACGAGACCCTCTTCTTGGAACCAAGTAAGTAAGTAAGTAAGTAAGTATTTATAAAGCACCTTTCATACATGTCATGTAGCTCAAAGTGCTGTACACAATTATAGGCATATATAACGATAAAAGCAATAAAGTCATAGTGATCAGTTAAGATCAATGTTTAAAAAAAAAAAAAATAATAATAATAGTAACGTAAAAATGAAAATAACGTAAAAACAGTCATTTGCTTACCAGTTTGGGAGAACAGGTCCGCACAAACATTTCCGCTCAGTGGCAACCGGAAGTGCACTAAACCAATGCACTTGTATGGTAGGTAGCAATGTTTAGGTCTTATAATGCTAGTGTAGTTACGTTTTTATCAGTGGTCAAGTATGGTTTCGTCGATATTCCAATGTACAGTTTTGCTTGTACAGTTGTACAGTTTCCCCCACCCCGCCTAGCCAACCCACCCCCCTCCAATGTACAGCCCCCCCCCCCCCCCCCCCCCAAACTAAAGTTTTCAATTAATCAATCAATCAATGTAGGTAACATTATTGTAAATGTTGTACCTGTGCCGATTTGAGTAGTGCCAGAGACATTCAATCTAAGATAAGATGAGATAGGACAAGATATTCCTTTATTGATTCGGGCATAATAGCATCATGGGGGAGAGGAGGTACAGGGATGGGCAGGGTAATAGTAAAAAAAAAAAAAAAAACATAAATACAGACAATAAAATATATATATATATAGATCCGAATATAAAAACGAGAAAAAATAAAGTGTAAACAATATAATTACAGTAACTGCCTGGGTCACCACCCTCCTTTCCTCTTTTCAGTCCTCTGAATAAAATGAATAGCATATGTGTGGCAACTGGCAAGGGGATGGGTTTCTTCATTGAGTATCTTATGTACTCATGTTTTATGAGAAAATATGAGAAAAATAAATAGTATAAACAAGGTGAAGATTACAATAAATATAGGAAATAAAGAATTTGAATCTGAATATATAAAATGAGTAAAAGTAAACAGTAACGTTATACCCAAGGTGCAGTATACACAAGGTGCCCTAACTGGCAGGATATACGTAATATGTTGTAGTTCATGCAGTTTTTGGTGGGTAAGAGTCAGATACACTTAGTGGTCACACATTCCTAATAGTTCTCGGGTTCTGCAGCCCTTAGTTCTCCAGGTGCTGGCAGCAGTCCATGCCCGGAGCCTGATGGCTGCTGGCACGAAGGACTGGCTGAGGCGGTTAGTAGAGTGTCGGAGGGGCTGAGTCTGGCTGAATGTGCTCCTCATCTTGGCTAGCTCCTCATAGAGGGGGTGGGAGGGGTTCTCTAGGATAGCAGCCAGTTTTCACTAGGAATAGGCCTCTCTTATCTTTGGTAAGAGAAATGTGCCAGCCTAAGTATAGCATGCAGGGGCCTGCAGATCTGGAATGAGCTCGACGAGAGTCTGAAACAGTCAAAATCAATCTCCACCTTAAAAAAAGATCACTGAAAGAAATGTCTCAAATCATATCTCTAAAATAGTAACAAAACTTGGGAATATTATTTGTCTGTATTTATGTAAGTAGGTAGGTGTGTAAGCCTATGCATGTTGTATGTTTTGTTTGCCTCAGTTTGTGATCAGGCTCCCTCCAAAAGCTTTAAATAGCTTCTTGGGAGACCTAGCACACCGCACACGCACACAATTTTGATGATGTTATCACCATGATGATATGTATTGTATTGTGTGTGTGAGAATAAATTCAAATTCAATTCATAGCAGCCAGCTTTCCTCCTCTCTGCCACCACCTCTAGTTTGACCAGCTTGACTCCCACCACGCAGCTAGCCTTCCTCACCAACTTGTTCAGTTTGTTGGTGTCCCTTGAGTTGATGTTACAGTCCCCCCCAGCATACAACAGCAAAAAAGAGGACACTGGCTACTAGACTGGTAAAACGACTGCAGCAGTGGATTGCACACATTGAAGGATGAGTCTCCTCAGGAAGAACAGCCTGCTCCGTGTTGTCCGACCAGTCTACCCCTTAGGTAGTAGGGTAGTAAACAATTAGGGCGTAAATGGATCATACTCTGATGATTGTGATAAATGATAGACAAAACACTGTTAATTTTTTATATTCAAAATTTTATTCTTTTTTTTGTATTAAGTTATGTTTTGTTTTTTACACATTGTCTTTGTATTATACAGATCATTCGTACAGCTCATGATATAGTAAATTGTAATTACACACAAGCGGTGTAACAAATGTTACCAACCTGTCACCCTCACAAACATGCACCATGTGCATGTCTACACACACACACACACACACACACACACACACAAAGATGCACTCTCTCTCTCTCTCTCTCTCTCACACACACACTGGGATGAACATCCCTTAGACTTTTTCAACAAAAAGATAAAAATGTAAAACGTTTTTTATATATATATTTTTTTCAACCACAAAGTCCCCCGTTTCTTTTCCTCAATCACCAGAAATTCACATCCCGACGGCTATATTACTTTTGAAAATGAATATGAATGACAATTAACACTTTGAGTGCCACGGACGCGTTTTGTCGTTAGTTCATGCCGCCAGTTGAATGCCAGCAACGCTATATAGCGTTTGTTTGTCGTATTTTTTTTATTAGCGATTTTAATTCATATTTCATCGATCGAGCCTCACGCTAGTGTTGCAGACTCTCTGAGCTCCATTGGGAAAATACCGCCCCCTATAGTCTCTCCCTGTGTAACTGCACCCCATTAGATTAGACTGATGAGGGGGGGGGGGGGGGGGGCCAGTTTCCTCATTTTACTTTTCCGTCAAGCCAACTGAAGGATCCAAGTGATCGCCGAGCCGCAAAACAACGTGGAATACATATTTACAGTACCCAACGCTGAATCAATAAACGCGATTGATATTTGGAATGGCGATCAGGAATTGGAATCATCTTTTTGGAGAACATCTGATCTGAGGTAAGCAATTTATTTGACCAGTCTTGGGGTAATCGGATCTGTTTTGACCTATATATCAGCGTGTGCCCTATGTGTGTGTGCGTGCTGATCAGGAAATGAGAATATATTTTTCAGATTGCTTATATAGCGTGCATAAGTACACATATACTATCGATAATCTAGCGTTTATTTGAAAACTATTCATAAATAGGCAGAAAAATTACAATGTTTTTTGTGTATGCCAGAATATTCCAGTAAATGCCGTTTATCACGGAATCTATATATTTTCCTGAAAACTAGGGCTTTTCAAAATGCTATAAAACGGAAATGAACCGATTAAAAAACAATCCGTTTCGACAATGTTGACTGCGAACAAGTCATTGATAAACGACGGGCAGATTAGACACATAGCCATAATTTAAGACAGAGATTATGCGTTCACAACGGCATCATTGAAGTGGGTGCTGGCATCCAACCACGTTTTACCATGTTAACAAGTGGCAACCAAAGTGTTAATACTAATATTTGTTAAACATAAAAAATTTCAAATAAAATAAAAGATTGACGCAAGGCAACTAAAGAGGCAGATTAAGCAACGTAAGAGACACAGCAGATAATATGGATCATCCTGTTCCAACTCTGCACAGAAACAGGGTAGCGAGACAGAACATAATGAGCTGTGGAGCGTCGATGCCAAGCAGCAGACAGAGATTAACCGGTTACAGATAGTGTTCCTCTACATGCAGTTAGTATCCAACTTGGACAAGACCATAGTTTTTGATTTCATTATGTACCATATCAGTGTATACATTTGGTGGCCATTTTGCACAGATACATTGCTCACATAGGCTTCCAGTCTATCTGAAAATGTACTTTAGACACATTGAAGATGCTTAAAACTCACAACGTCTGATGAAAATAGCATGCTATGCTGTGGGTTGAGTCTGTAGACCTTTAAAGCTGCTTCATAGTTCCATAAAATGGTCTCTCAAGGAGAGACGCTTCTTCCTTATGTGGCACAATGGACCAATTTTAAAGCTGGAGATACAACCCAGCTACGAGATCTGGCAAGTTTTGAGCATCTACAAAGTGTTCCAGGGAACAAAACCACTACCAAATATCTTCATAATATCTTCATAATGGAAAAGCAACAACGAACAATGAACTCCTATCGAGGTGAAAATGACATAGAAACCCACATGTCAAAATGGTGGATAATATTTAGTTTTTGAGGCAATGGAGACGGGCAAGCTTGCCTTGAGCACAGGTAGGAGACTGACCAGGCAACATCAGTGTGGTATGCACCAAGGAACAGTATGGTATAAAAAAGAAATACTGTCAACCAAATCTACATGACATCAATATATCATCAATATGTCACCGGTATATCACAGCCTTTACAATGGCCACGACAGAATCCAACATGCAATAGTATTCAGAGATTCTTCATTTGATCCATTGTTACTTTTCATTCTGGGCAATACTTGTTACCAGTAAAAAGTCTATGAAAGTGACCAGATATGTACTGTAAGGAAGGCAGCGAAAACTAGTAAAAATAATTAAATAAAAAAATAAACGAACAAAAGGGGCTCCCAGCTTTATGGCACAAATAATAACATAAGGGAGGGAAGCGTTGGCAGGGCAGGATTGAACCAATTACAGAGTGTGGTAATTGTGCGGAGGACCGAACCAATCACAAAGTGTGTTATTGTTTTGGTCGGGGCGAGAAACAACTTGTCATCCCAAACCACTGGAGGGAGCTGGGCAAAAAAAGACACACAATGACATAAATTAGGACACGAAAAAGGCCCTTGTTTTAGTAAGGGATGTAAGTACAAACAAGTCGGAGGGGTCACAGATCAAGTGGGAGGGGTCACAGATCAAGTGGGATGAGTCACAGAACAGCCTGTTGACCCTGTCAAGTGAGTGAGTGAGTGGGGGCGACGGTGGATCAGGAGGTAGAGTGTCGTCTGGTAATAGGAAGATTCCCGGTTCGATTCCCGCTCCTCCCGGGCAGCAAGACACTTAACCCCTAATTGCTCCCGATGAGCAGGTTAGCACCTTGCATGGTTGCCTCCGCTGTCGGTGTGTGAATGTGTGAATGTGAGGAACAAAATTGTGAAGTGTTTTGGATAAAAGCGGTTATATAAATGCACCATTTACCATTTATACCCATATGCTCTCGTTTCTTTTTTTTTAACTATGAAACAAAGTTGGCCGAGTGGGGGGGTGATATGGTTGCACTGCTGCAAAGGTACTAAGGTAGTGATGAGAATCTGCATACTAGTGTGAACTGCGCAGGGAAGGGAGCGAGCGGAGCTCATGTTGGTTGCATCAGAAGGGAAAACCGAAAATAATAACAGGTCATCAGTAACTGCAGTAGTAGTTAGTCTCTTTCTTTTTTTCATTAAAACACACTCTCACGAATACACACACACATTCACATGATGCACTCCCAAGTCACTGTCAACACACACAAGCATATTCACTACCCCCCATTGCACCCCTCCGACCAACCCCTAAAGTGATCTGTCACTCTCCGTCCTCCGTGCGCCATTTTAAGAAGTCCTCCTTGCGGGCGTCTGGCTTGATCTGGTTGCGCATGCCGCCCAGCAGGTTGGAGGTGGCCTCGGACGCCACAATCAGTGGTCGGACCACGGTGGGCGGGATCTGTCGCAGGACGCCGCCCACGGCCCCCGTGATGCCCTTCTGTTCGTGCCCGCGGGACGCCACATCGCATAGGGTCTGGGCCGTGTCAATCACTCCCTGTGATGAGGGGGAGAGAGAAAACAGAGGGTATGAGAGAGGTTTGTGGGGGGGCATCTGACTCGACACCATTTCAGTCACATGATCTTCTACAACATCACCCATGACTCTATCAACTAGGTGGCAGTAATGCAGAAAATGCAGTGTTCCAATCACCACTGGATCTCACGTGAGGAAATAGCAGTGTCGTCAGTGTAGAAAACAGGTGGTAGCAGTGGAACGCTTTGGCCGTTTTGTGTAGATAGAAAGTACACACTCTAGCTTTAATCCGTCAGTATTGTAGGAGTTTCAACACCAGCGTATACTTGTACTGCTGCTACGGCTGTAAACATGAAGAATTAAAGAGATCCATGAGATGGAAAAAATTACTTCCCCACTGAGACAGAAAAATGTACTTTCCCACTGAGACAGAACAAATATTTTAATATCGCAATATGGACAAAATGGATAATATACTGGTTGGAGAAATACGAGGTGTGCCTGGTGGATTCCACCCTCATCCTCACTGATTCACCTGCCCTCCCTCCAATGTGCGAGTCGCCAATCACTCAAAGAAACCTACCTACAAACTAGAATGCTATATAAAGAACCCCTAAAGCCTTAATATATATTACTTTATTTCTTTACTTTTGTATCCAGATGTGGTGGATACCAGGATGTCTGGCAACAATGTTATTGTACTGTGATGTTGTTTATGGTCAAAAAGTGTTAAAAAAACAATAGTAACAGCCATTGGAACACATTCACGGCCATTGTAATGTGACTGGAATGTGGCTGGAATGCCAGCTTTCCATTACACACTTTCACTGTGCGTCACGTTGTTTGTAGAGCTAAATCTATATTTTATATTATAGCTATGGAATTATGGATACAATATCATGGTCATTTGACAGTAAGAACCTTCCGTTCAAGATGCAAAAAATAAATTTTTTCCCCATCCATACGTTCCCGCTTTATACCGTGGTGAATATGAGTGTTATTTCGGAATGATCTGGGCTAATTCCTGTGAGGCTATTTATAAGCCGCGACGTGTATTATAACAAATCCATTGGCGTTTTGTCCCTACACATGCTACAGTTAAAAAATCAAATGCATATGAATGATAGGTATTATGTTTCATCATGAATGCATGAAAGTGGGGGGGGGGGGGGGGGGGTCGTTTCTGATTAATTGATTGCCAATAACGGCATTCATTATTACCACAACATACGCTGATCAGGGGGATGGCTATGAAATCCTTGCACGATCAAGCTGAAATTGACGTTAAATTGTCCTTACCTGTGGCCAGTGGGATTCCAAAAAGAATATTCCAATTATTTGATTGCCATCTGGTAGATCATATGTCCATTTGGCCCACGATATAACCCACCACAGCATAATGAATCGGGGGTCCAGAAAACTATTGAATGCGATCGGGTGAAGCCATAGGTTCACGTTAGTAGAAAAGTCAGCCCGGAGCGTTTTC
The DNA here is from genome assembly GCF_963971535.1 of Notolepis coatsorum. Lineage (NCBI taxonomy): Eukaryota > Metazoa > Chordata > Actinopteri > Aulopiformes > Paralepididae > Notolepis > Notolepis coatsorum. Next base: position 66,711,720 of record NC_140180.1, on the reverse strand, counting down.
AGTGTGGCACCCGGTCTGGAACGCGTTTTTTTTTCTCCGTAGCCTCTGTGAGCGAAGACGCTCTTTGATTGCAGCGAAGAAGAAAAAGACGCTCTCCGATTGGCTATCCCTAACTCTAAGCATAACCACGTCGAAAGAGGGCCTAAGCATAACCACTTCAAAAGAATGCCTAAGCATAACCACTTCGAAAGAATGCCTAAGCATAACCACTTCGAAAGAATGCCTAAGCATAACCACTTCGAAGCAGAGAATATTATGTACAAGGCGGAAGAGACCCTTCGGAGCTAAACCAGTCAGAGAGGGTCTTTTCTTCTTCGCTGTATACGGCCTAGCCAATCAGAGAGCGTCTTCGCAAACAGAGGCTACGGAAAAAAAAATTGCGTCTGGAACAGGGGTTACTGCATTCTCGATACAGCGCCACTAGCAGGATCTGGCCGGTACTGCACCTTCGGAGTCCTAATATGCCTTTTCCAGGCAAAATACAGCTCCCTGACATTGAATAGGGTATTAAAATCGAATAAAAGAAAAAACGAGTCAGAAACGTATATATATGTTTTTGGCCGTCAACCGCTGGCTCCCAATAACGTATATATACGTGGTTGGCCAGGAATGTGTTAGATAGACTGCTAGCCTTGCTAGCTTTCCTATACTAGTACTTGCTGTGAGTCAAGTATGATTGTATTGACATTTGAACAATACTGAAGAGCTAATAGAAATACTAAACGATTGTTTAGTTTATATAGATTAATGGAAAAAATGCCTTACCTTGGCCTCAATTCGCTAGTTATCTACAAGCGGTGGACAAGAGTGTACCTGAATGTAGTGTGTTCTCCCCAAATTTTTTGTTTATATTGATGTATATGACTACTGAATTTAAATAAATATATACACTGTATATACTGCGTAGCTCCTTTATCTAAACAGTTAAGCCATCCATGGGGTTCTTGGGGTTGTGTGTGACGCACCTCTCGGACGGTGTCATAGGCCTTGGCGACACCCTCTCTCAGGTCCGCTGGCTGGGGGGCTCTGCGGGGCCGGTGGGGAGGGGCCCGTCCCTCTGTGATGGCGAAGCGTGTCAGAGGAGGGGTGGGAGACAGGATGTCATAAACCGTCTCTGCCGTGGCCTGCATGACCGAGAGAGACACACAGACTGTTGGAAGGGGCTTGTACACAGGCAGCAGTTAGCTCTACGCTCTGTGCCCTCCGCTTGATTCAGCACAAATCTGACTAGTCACAAGTCACAGAAGGGAGAGATAAGGTTTTCAAGAGAAGAGGTGAAGGATAGATAGTACCGTATTTGGTCAGAATATAAGACCACCCTGATTATAAGATGATCCCTCTTTTTCAAGAAAAATGGAAAAACACTTTTTTGAAGACTTTTTATTTGAAAATAATGATAATAAAACATTGTTTTCATAATTTCTATTCGTGTAAAATTTCACCAGTCTATTCCAACATGTAGGTCCCCTTTTTCAGATTTCTTTCTAGGGAAAAAAACACTGTCTTATATTCAGCACAATACGGTAAGCACTCATGTTTAAACACGCCTGGTATGCCCACTTGGTTGGAAATGGGGGATTCAGGGAATTCTGAAAAGTAGTTTCAAATGTATAAACTACAGTTTTAGAGTCATTTTCAGTTAGATATGTGGTCATGTAGTCATGCCTGTAGAGATCCATTACCTGTATGGCCTGGACCAGTCTGTTACTGAGCTCCAGAGCAGCGGAAGCTGTGGACATGCCGAACGACGCCGCCCCCCTCTGGAGGCCGCGGATAATGCGCCCATCCTTCCTGTACTGTTCTATAGGCATCCAGAACAGATCCCTCACTCCGTGGACTAGAGACACAGGGAGGGGAAAGGGGAGAGGCAAATTGAGAGATGAGACATTCATTGTGTTCTTGTTTGACACTTCTACCTGAAACAACATTTAAAGAGTCAGAACCTGCCTGGAAGAGTTCAGATATAAGACATAAGAAAGAAAGAACAAAATAACCCAATCTAGAAATATATTAATTCAGCCAGTGGTCTCAGTGAGTCACGGGTAGGATTTTCAGCTAAGACCGGACCCATGACTATATTGCACTTGTAGGTGATCCTGATAAAACGACCACGGAGGCAGAAGCTGCATCTAGTCCTGAGGTTACCTGCACGCTAGGTGGTAACATGGTGTGTGCAGGGTGTCCTGAGGTTACCTGCATGCTAGGTGGTAACAGGGTGTGTAAAAAGCGTGAACTCACACAGCTGGACTACAGAGTGCATGGGGCCTACACCTCCCAGAATGCCCGGCAGCTGATTCTTCCTGATGTCAGTCAGCCATTCGGTGACCGCGTACTGGATGACCTTGTCTACACCGAGAAGACTGGGTGAGCGAGAGGACAGGACAGGGTACAATTATTAGAGAGCAATTATCCTTTAGTGTTTCAATAGACGTCAGAGTGTGTCAGTATCAGAGGGTGTCAGTACCCGTGTCTACAGCACAGTCTCTTCAGCTTGAGCTCGGAGCAGTTCAACTGAGCCAGGCCAATCAGAATCCCCGCAAATGTTCCCTAGGAAACCACAAAAGGTCAGAAAGTTAAGGGGGTGTGGTGAAACAGGAAGTGGCTAGTGACATACAGGATGTTTTGCTCTCTGATCTTTTACCTGTTCAATGACCACATGTTTTCCTTGATAGTCCAACCAGATGGGCACTTCTGAGGTGAACCGAAACTCCCTGGGGAGAGATAGAGAGAGAGAGAGAGAGAGAATATGACCATTTTGTGAACATACTGTAGAATCAAACTCCCATAAAATGCTCACTTGGACAGATCAAAGTTTATGTACCGGAAGTAGATTGGCTGGTCAGTGGAAGAGGTGGAGCCAGCGGAGGAGGAGCTCTGCTCGCTATAGGTGGTTTCCACGGAAGCAGTGAGGTCAGGCCCAAGGCCACCGCCTGACTCCGCCTCCTCAGAGGCCATCTGGGAAGGATCTGCTTTCACTGAGAGGAAGGATGGATGAAACAAGAACATTATATATTAGATGTAGATGAATATATACTATACACGTGGAAACTTAAAACATGAAGAAACAAAGTGATATTTTACTGCTACCAAAAACAGTAATGTTCTCGTAAAAAGGTATTGTTGAAGAAGTAGCTAACAGCCTGGCTACTGCAGGTTTCCTACACTGACATGATGGAAAACTAGTGTCTACTAGTGTAACTGAGGGGTACAATTCCCTGACTGTATTGAGAGTATGGTATCATTAAACCACTACTTAGTTATGTACTTTAATTACTGGCCATACAGTACACGGTATATATGGTGAACACCCACACAATAATACGGCTTAACAAAGAAAGTCATATTTAGAAGTATTTATTAGCAGAGCAGCAATAGCAGGTTACAATATTGAGAATTATGAATTGCGCTTATATGGCGAAGAACACTTAAGTAGGTCAAGAGCGTAAGTCCATGAGCATATTAAGATGGGTATAATTAATACCACCTGTAGCATAAGAATTATATAAGGCACACTCGTAGTCAGCTGGAGATACTAAGGGGGTTCCCTCCGGTTGTAAGCCAGCAGGGGAGAGGAATTGTCGGGAGCAAAAGTCTGGATCAACGAGGAATAAAGAGACTCCAGATACAGGAGACGGTGCAATAATCCTTTGGTCCGTAGACAAAGCAACAGCTATACTCCGGTATGCATGGCAGCATGGATGAAAGCTAGCCAGCCTCTGTGGGTCCTAGAGGCGGGCTCGACGGTGCTCCTCACAGGGTAGATCCCACACAGCAGTGGGGTAGACGGTTCTCTGCTCCAGCAGCCACAGTACCAAAGCAATATAATCCAGCCGGAAAAGGCTCTGCATTCGTCGGTGTAGGTTCTCCGGTGTACATATCCACACGGTTCTCGTCTAGGACTCCTCGGATGGCGGCACGAGGTTAGGCCGCCCAGCCTGGATAAGTGCACTAGCTCGGTACGACGAACCGGTGGTAATGCTGGTCACTGTAGAACGGTAGCCGCACGATACACTATACATAATAGACTATTACTTTACAATAGAATAAGTCGGAGGCGGTTAGGTGGTCGAGCGGAGATTGCGTTCGTCACCAGCCCCGGAGCTGTGAGCTTGATTCGCCTGTTCGAATCCAGCTCACAGCTCCGGGGTTGTCACCAGCTTGGCTGGCCGTCTGCACTGATACAATTGGCTGTATCAGAGGGTGGGAGAAGCTGGCGGGGTGGGTCCGGGTCGTTGTAAACAGCGACTCCTACAGTTCGGTCGGGGCGCCTGCTAAGCGCGGATTGGACGTGAGGGGGATAGTGTGGTCCTCCCACACGCTACGCCCTCTCAATGAGAATCCGCGCTGCCAGGTGAAAAGAAGCGGTGATTGGCTGGACGTGTGTCGGAGGAAGCACGTGGTAGCCTCCACTCTCCCAAATGATCTGACTGTGGGGGGTAAAGCGCAGCGACCAGGAAGGGACTGGGAATTGGCATACGACTAACATTGGGATGGGAGAAAATCTGAGGAAAAATGGAGGGGGAAAAAGACCAATAAAAAAAAAAACAATAGAATAAGTCGAACTCGACGATACAGCGTTAAACTCTGACACTTTAGCTATCAATTCGCACGCGGTTCTCAAGGCTCTATTTAGGGGCAAAGGGGGCCCACTTCACGGCACGTTGTATCGTGGTGAAGGCTTCAACGTTTTGGTCTAAGTCACTTTTAGGCTAAGCGCTTCTGTATCCACCTGCGACGTATTTATACGTAGGGTGAATAATCTAGTGCCAACCTCAGTTCTGTCTCGTATTACTGCGCAAACCTGGGCATGTTGAGACATGTCTTAGCGGTAGCTTTGAACTCGACATTGGTGGTATGGTCGTTGGCGCCTAGGGGTCGCTGTCCAATAGGAGAACGAATATTATGGTCTGGCCTGTACCTAGGTAAAGGGATATTCCGTGTATATGTACAAAGAATATACAAGGGATATCAGACGATATACAAATATTATACAATATATCTCAAGTAATAAATATATATATTCGGTTTAATCTGACCCTTTGTAACAACTAGCATGTAAGACAGCAGTTAAGTACCCAAAAAACAAACTTCAATGTCAAATGTATCCCACACAAGTAACTTCAATGTAAAATGTATCCCACACAAGTAACTTCAATGTCAAATGTATCCCACACAAGTAACTTCAATGTAAAATGTATCCCACACAAGTAACTTCAATGTCAAATGTATCCCACACAAGTAACTTCAATGTCAAATGTATCCCACACAAGTAACTTCAATGTCTTAATGTATCCCACACAAGTAACTTCAATGTCTTAATGTATCCCACACAAGTAACTTCAATGTCTTAATGTATCCCACACAAGTAACTTCAATGTCAAATGTATCCCACACAAGTAACTTCAATGTCAAATGTATCCCACACACTTACCCTCAGCTGCAGGGTCCAAAGGCAGATACGGGTTAACCCCGGAAGCCAGATTACTGAAGAAATCCTTCAGAAAGAACATAGCGTCCTGGGGGGTGTATTACAAGTGTTGGTTTCAATGCAAGGAAAAGGCAAAAGCTGATCCATACTTTCAATTAATACAATATATAACAATAGCCATACAGCTCCTGAAAAATTATGTATGTAATTCACATTCTTGTAAGCCTTTTTTAATGAAATAATGAAGGATTAAGGGTAAAGGATGATGCCACCTACCTGGTCAATGTTGAGTCTCAGAGGCAGCAGGCTGATTCTTAGGCAACACTCCGGACCGCCAAGGCCTGAGTCAGGACACACCTGCAGGGCCTTCACTGTCAACTGAGACATGTCAAACACACAGGTTCAATACCTCCTAGGCCTGGGTCAAACACACCTGCAGGGCCTTCACTGTCAACTGAGACATGTCAAACACACAGGTTCAATACCTCCTAGGCCTGGGTCAAACACACCTGCAGGGCCTTCACTGTCAACTGAGACATGTCAAACACACAGGTTCAATACCTCCTAGGCCTGGGTCAAACACACCTGCAGGGCCTTCACTGTCAACTGAGACATGTCAAACACACAGGTTCAATACCTCCTAGGCCTGAGTCAGGACACACCTGCTGGGCCTTCACTGTCAACTGAGACAAGTCAAACACACAGGTTCAATACCTCCTAGGCCTGAGTCAGGACACACCTGCAGGGCCTTCACTGTCAACTGAGACATGTCAAACACACAGGTTCAATACCTCCTAGGCCTGAGTCAGGACACACCTGCTGGGCCTTCACTGTCAACTGAGACATGTCAAACACACAGGTTCAATACCTCCTAGGCCTGAGTCAGGACACACCTGCAGGGCCTTCACTATCAACTGAGACAAGTCAAACACACAGGTTCAATACCTCCTAGGCCTGGGTCAAACACACCTGCTGGGCCTTCACTGTCAAAGTCAAACACACAGGTTCAACACCACTGACCATATCCCGTCCATATTACATGCATTCAGAAAATGCTACCTCTTTTGATTTCTATTATGCTTTCTATCATTATCTTTATTTTATTAGATGTGTGTCTTGATTGTTGTTTTTAAATACTGTGTGTACAAATAATGGCAATATGATATTTTGTTGTCCATATGATTCAGGCCTATTCTCAACCTGACTCTTTTCATCTCAGTGTTTCTCAAACCAGTGTTGCTCTGAGGGTGGTAGTATTATTATCTCACCATGTTGGAGTGAGCTCTGAGGGTGGTAGTATTATTATCTCACCATGTTGGAGTGAGCTCTGAGGGTGGTAGTATTATTATCTCACCATGTTGGAGTGAGCTCTGAGGGTGGTAGTATTATTATCTCACCATGTTGGAGTGAGCTCTGAGGGTTGTAGTATTATTATCTCACCATGTTGGAGTGAGCTCTGCGGGGCATGCTCTCGCTGGTGTAGAGGTAGAGGAACTTGTTGATCTGGGAGGAAGCCAGCCGGTCCCGTATCTCCAGCTCCTGGACAATGAAGACCTGCCTGGAGAGAGGCTGCTCCCCCGCCGGGCCCCCCCCGACACCCACACCTACACCGGCAGCCAACCCCTCACCCTCCTGCCCCGGCGCGGCAACAGGGTAAGACTCGTGCTGGAAGGACACCTGCAGAGGACGTTTTATTTTTATTCTCTTTACTTCTCTTTCTTTTACACAAACTGTGGGATAATTTCAGTCAAATCTGTTAACGTACCTCAACCAGTGTTATGGTTTTGGAGACGTTGGAAAACACAATTATTAGCCTTTGTTAGCAATGCTGGTGGAAGTCAATGGGATATATATCTGCTTCTAGCAATCATGGCCTTTGTACATATTTATTCATTTAATAATTTTTGGCTAAAAGATGTTCCAATTTAAAAGATATTGAATATTGGCACAAAATATCAGCTATCAGCGACTTCAGTCCATAAATATCAGTATTGGACTTCAAAAACCAATATTGCTCTATCATCAGCTAATTATGTGACATTTTAAAAGTCCACTGATCCCAGCCCTGTAAAGACAATGTATGTCACTCCTTCTGGCTTACATGGTAAATGGTTGGTATATTGGGGGTATTGGTACTGTTCTAACTACAGCGACATTGGTATAGTTGTGTAGTTTAAACTTAAGCTTGATGTGTCATCACACACACACACACACCTTGGTGAGCTGGATCTCCATCAGCAGGCTGTGCTGTCGTCCACTGCCTCCGGCCCAGCGCCACGAGTTCTGGGGTCGGGAGGGGGCCACAGAGCGGGACGGGGAACCACGCACACCGGCCGAGGCACAGCGACCCCTGGGGGGGGGGGGGGGGGGGGGGGGGTGGTGGAGAGAGAGGAGGAGAGGGAGAGAATGAAAATAACACTGAGGAAAGAGCAGGGGTGCAGTCGTGCACACACGCGGTTACACGCCGTGTTATTAGATCACTGAGGCAGAACTAAGTACGCACGATCGCGCACGGATGTGTACTCGCGTGTACGCGCACACAAAAATGCGCTGTATCCATTCGTTGTGACTAAGTACCCGGCCGGCCGCCACCGTTTTACATAACAAAAAGCGCAGGTAGACTAGGTGTCTGGGTGTTGGCTATCTGAATGCATCTCCTCCTTCATTCTGTGTGACGGCAGTGGAGGTGAATACTAATGTGGCTCGGAATTCGTGATGGGGGTCTACCTGCTTATGATTGAATCAAGCGTCTGCCGTGCTGCGCGCCAGCTTTCCAATTGCTCTCGCGCGCGCACATTCACACAAATAGAGAGCAAGAGCGTGTATGATAGAAAGATTGCACTTGCGTATATGCGCTTGTGTGTGTGTGCGTGCGTGCGTGTGTGTGTATAACTGCGCGCGCGAGTGGGTGTGAGCGCACCACGAGGTTCATCACCAAACCTCCCTTGCTGTGCACTAGGAGTCATGCACACACAAACTTCAAGTAAACACAAGTTGTCTGATTATTTTAAGTTTGCTTTTGTGTTTGTGTGTAAAACAATTTATTTAATTGAATTAACTTAAACTAAAAGTAAATACAAACTAAATTAACAATGTAACTTACATTGTTAATTTAGTTTGTATTTACTTTTCTAGTTTAAGTTGATTCAATTAAAGAAATTGTAACTACTATTACATTTAAAACATTGTTTGTTTTTCAACCATTATCTGTTGACAATATAATTTCTTTATATATTGAAGACTACATCCTGCTACCTTTTTCAGCTTCTCTATTTCAAAAAATCTGTTCTGTACACATGCACGTGGCGTGGCGTGTTACCAGTTCCCATATTACGACTGCACCACTGGGAAAGAGGGATAAAAAAGGAAATCACATGTAGCACTTCCAAACAGCTTCAGTTTCATTAGCAGTTACATAAACCACTGTCCCCCTTCTTTAACACTTTGAGTGCCAACGACGAGATTTCTCGTTAGTTCATGCCAACCGTTGAGTGCCAGAGAGACGAGAGATCTCGTTTTTTTTTTTTTTTTTTTTATTAGCGATTTCCATTCATATTTCATCAATCTAGCCTCACGTTACCACTGGAACTCTCTCTGAGCTCCATTGGGAAAATACCGCCCCCTATCGTCTCTCCGGATGGTACTGCACCCCTTTGGATTGGATTGAATGAAACGCATGGAGAAAAAGTCCTGCTTCCTCATTTTACTTGTCAGACAAGTAACCCGAGACGATCGAAGTCATCGCAGAGCCCAAGAACAGCGGATAATGTGTGTTTCCAGTACCCAGCGTTGGATCAATAAACGCGATCGATATTTGGAATGGCGATCAAGAATTGGAGAACATCTGATCTGAGGTAAGGAAGCTATTTTACCAGTCTTGGGATAATCAGAGCTTTTTTCACAGATATAAAACGTGGGCCCTATGTTTGTATGTGTGTGTGTGTGTGCTGATCAGGAAATGGATAATCGATTTTTCAGCCCGCTTCTATAGCGTGCATAAGTACACATATACTATCGATAATCTAGCTTTTATTTGAAAACTATTCATAAATAGGCCGAAAAATTACAACGTTTTTGTGTATTCCAGTATATTCCAGTAAAGGGCGATTATCACAGAATCTTCTGAAATTTTCTGAAACTTTCAAGAAACGAGCGTTTTTCAAAATGGTATCAAACGGAAATGAACCGATTAAAAAACAATCCGTTTCAACAATGTTGACTGCAAACAAGTCATTGATAAGCGACGGCCATATTATACACATAGCCATAATTTAAGATATAGTTTATGCATTCGCAAATATGAGAGCTCTATCATTGAAGTGGGTGTTGGCACGCAACAGGGTTCCGGGGCACCGGACCCTTGGCATGGAAAGTGTTAATAATCACGACTATGTAGACATAAGAAAAACATATTGTTGTGTTTGGGCACTGCACCTGCTTTTGGCCACTGTGTGTGTGTGTTACCTGTTCCCAAGCTGGGCGTGCAAGGACAGAGGCTTGCCTCCAAAGTCCTTGCCCCCATAGAGGTGCCAGACCACGGACACCTCCCGCAACACCACCCTGCTCTGGGGCACGGGGAAGCGGCCGGGGGCCCTGAGGAGGTCCGAGCTGCCCCGTGGCCTGGAGAAATAACCGTCCTTCACCCGGATGGGCCCCTGGGCCAGCGCAGTCACCACAGGCTCTCCATCCCTGGACTAACAGGAGAGAAAGAGTGTTATGACCAGGGTGGGAAACCCTCTGCAGTGGCAGCTGAGAGCCTCACAGCTAGTTACACTCACAGGAATGCCCATGCCAGGAGCCTCCAGTATACAGAAGTCATCGTTGTCATTGGAACCCTCAGACCCATCCTCTGACATCATATCTGCCTGTACCTCAGTGGCCATGGCCACCAGTCTGTCATGATCAGACTCCTCCACCTCCACGGGAGAGGGGCGGACCTTCTGGGCCTCTCCGGGGAACAGGTAGACGGAGCCGGGCGAGCCCCGCGGCACTGTGGGAGAACCTAGAGAGATAGAGAGAGAGAGAGACACACACACACACACGCACACACACACACACACAATCCTCTGAAGAAGTCCTTCTGACTACATTAATTTGCAAAAAAGTAATAGTGTGGGAAAACTTTTACTTTTTTCTCAATTAAATAAACGATTGGCTAGCTAAGAATATCTGTTGTCAAGGATGGTCCTTGTAGAGATATAGTATGACACCTGATCAACAATCAATCATATTCAGACAAGCTGTGAGATAGACATGCTGTTAATATGAGCAGAGGACTATTATCTCCCAGGACTGTGGAATACACCATTTATTTTAGAATATAAATTTTAGCAACCCTGCAATACCTGAGTCCAAATCATCATCTCGTTGGCTCTTCTCTGTGTCAATCAAGGCATCGGCCAGATCATATTGGTTGATCTCAGCAGTCTCAGCTGGGGGGCAGGGCGGCAGGAAGGCGGGACTTTCTGACAGCTAAAAGCACAAACAAACAATAACTTTCATTCTTCTCGTTCTGTTATTGAGACATGAGTAACTTTCCTCATACCTATAAATCATCAGTTCTGATTGGTCTACTTTTCAGTGTGTCATGTCAGTGAAATCATCAGTTCTGATTTTACTCTAGCATTAGATTAGATTAATGCATTATATTTACTGCATATATATTTAGACACCCGTCTGTACATAGACACTATATCTATACATATCCCTTACCTACTCTTACTAGTTACACTGCTGGCCAGTATGACTACGACCATACTGTCTTTTATACCTGTATCACTGTACATATTGGTATTACAACTCTGTACATACATCTGATTAGCACTACACCCAGTAGTACTCATTTATATATGTTATACCCAGTTTAATCACATGTACATTGTATATTACTATTGCACTGGCTGGCTGGATATATACATACATATCTCAATCCCATAGTTTACTGCTGGGCAAGCTGCCCTGGCTGCTTTTTACTCTTTTACTAGTTTTAGTGTTCTTTTTACTCCTTACTAGTTTTAGTCTTGCTTATTTTATATATTTTTCTTCTCTTGCTAGCTTTTATGTTATTTTACACTGTAGCGCTTTGAGACTTGTTCAATAATTATAAAGCGCCTCTACAAATCAAATATATTATATTATTATTATTACTGGTTCCTAGTTTACTGCGGAGCATTCAAGAGCATCCATCAAAATATGTGTTTTTCAGGGCGGCTGAGTGGTACAGTGGGCAAAGCGCTCGTCACTAACGCAGGATATGCTGGTATCGAGCCCAGCTCTCTGCGTTGCTACCGGCTTGGCCGGCCGTCATACTAACACAATTGGCAGTGTTAGAGGGTGGGAAAGCCGGTGGGTGGGGATTGGACGTTGTGGACAGCGACTCCTACAGGTCGGTTGGGTGACGCCGGTGCGGCGGAAACAGGAAGTATCGGGGGCAGCGTGAGCCTCCCACGCGTTACTCCTCGCCACTGAGAGTTCGAGCTGCTGCGGTGAAAAGATGAGACAGGCTGCCTCCTCGTGTACCGGAGGGGACACGTGATGCAAGGCTTCTATCCTCACTACAGCTGACCAGTGGGAGGCATAGTCTAGCAATGTTCAAGACAGGGGATGGGAGAAAAATAGAAAATGGGGACAAAAAGTGGACAAAAAAAAAAGATATATACCGGTATGTGTTTTTCACACATTTGACTGGTAGTTTTCTCAACGTAGTTTAAATGATCAGTATTAATTAGAATTAAGTTTTAATTCTGGTTCAGACCAGGCAGAGACGAGAGGAGGTGAACCGAGGGTCGAAACCATGACGACCAACTCGACGCGGGATTTAAACATCTCGACGCCCGATAGCCGGCTAGCTAGCAGAGCTAACAACGGAAACATCCAGGAACGAGTCCTTTGTTGTTCCAGCACGGCGCGGGACCCGACCCCCCCCTCCCCCCTTCTTTGCTGTTCCAGCACGGAGCGGGCCCCGACCCCCCCCTCCCCCTTCCCACCCTCAACAACAAAGCCCCCCAGCCCCACACAGAGGAACAGATCACAAACGAACAATACTTCGAACCTGCCAACATCAATGAAATAACCAACGCCAATGGACTGAACATTTTTCACATTAACATTAACAGCTTAAAAAACAAATTGGATGAAATCAAACAATTATTCATAAATGGTAAGGCAAACATACTGTGCTTCTCAGAAACTAAGCTTGACGATTCTGTAAAAGATCCAGAGATAGAGATTGAGAACTACTCAATAATTAGGAATGATAGGAACAAACATGGAGGTGGTGTCTGTATGTACATACACAAGGACACCAAATTCATCAACAGAAATGACCTGAATCATAAATCAATTGAAACTGTATGGGTGGAAATCCTATTCGAAAGGGCGAAATCCCTACTGGTTGGCACAGTCTACAGGCCGCCAGATCATAGTGACTTTTTTGTATTTTATTTTTTTATTCTTTTTTAAAACAAACATATAAACAAACATGACAACACACGATAAGATATACAAGCATTAATTGTCAGGGCACATCCAATGAGATCACATTTTGGTTAGTTGTTTTATATAAGATATACCCATAATACCTGTTATCTAAAAAAAAACCCTACATACATATGCTCAGCTCGAAACCCCCCCTCCCGGACCCCACCTTGAGAAGTACCTCCACTATCCCTCGCACCTAACCAGACACTACCATTATAAGCTAGCTTTTATTCTCTCCACCACTTCTAACCACATTGACATTTTGGATTCATTGAGACCCAGAATTCTTGCTGTAGATATTTCATGGTAAATTACATCGAGATATGTAAGAAACCAAACTTTACGGCACATTTTTTCCGGTTGAAACCAGCGTGATGCGATCAGCTTTTTGGCTACTGTGATACCCGATAAAACCAATCTCTTTAGCTGTGGATTCACTGCAAACTCAAAAACATCATTCAACAGCAATACCGAGGGGTGTACAGGTATATTCCAAGATACGAGTTTTGATATTTGTTGGGTCACATCTTCCCAGAATGCCTTAACTGGTGAGCAGTCCCAATACATGTGCATAAATGTCCCTTCGTCCCCATTTGTACATTGGGTGCATTTGGAATCTTGTTTGAGCCCCATTCGGCACAGTCTTATAGGAGTCAAGTATGTCCTGTGAATATAGTTAAGATTGATTTGTTGATGATCCGGGTTCCTTGATGTAAGTCGGACATTTGCCCAGGCTCCTTGCCAATCAAAGTCATTTTCCAGGTCTGGTATATCCCTCCTCCAGACAGAGTCAAGTTGGAGGGTTTCATACGAGGACGTTAGTAATTGATGATAAAATTCTGAAACAAAACCTCTCGATGTCTCTCTTGAGTAGAAGAATTTGTGGTATCTGTGGTGTTCAATTGGTCTGTCTAATGGAACACCGTGAGACTTCAAACATAGCTCTAACTGTTTGTGAAAAAGCCATGTGGACTTGGTGAGATAAAATTTTTTGCGTATTTCTTTATCACTACAAAAACCCTGTTTGTTAAAAATATCCCCTAATGAGTGTATGCCTTGCTTTTCCCATATAGGGAATCTTATAGGTCGTTTTCCAATTAAGAGAGCATTGTTATTGAATAAGGGAGTATGGTTGTGCCATTCTTGTGGGTTAGGATTTTTTTTTTGTGATTCACGCCATATCCGGATCGCATGAGTAATTATGGGGCCAAATTTTCGTTCACAGTGCTTGATTGGTAGTTTAGTGTATGCTATGTCCTTCAGTCTATGTGGGGCTACTATGTTTTCTTCTATTTTCCTCCAAGATGCTAATGCTTGGGAGTCAAACCATGTTGTCAATGGACTTAATGAGTACGCCTTAAAATATAGGAAAAAATCTGGAAATGCCATGCCACCATCTGCTTTATTTCTCTGTGCGGTGGATCTTTTTATACGTGGTGGTTTGTTATTCCAAATAAATTTGTATGTGGAGGAGTGTAATCTTTTCCAGTAACCCTCTGGAGGGGGTAACGGTAGCATTGAACAGAAGAAGTTGATTTTAGGTAGTACATCCATCTTAACTATTGATATCCGTGCTTGTACTGTGTTCTTAAGTTTTGTCCATCTATCAAGGTCGTCTTTGATTTTGTTTTGGATTTTTGTGTAGTTGTGCTTCACCGTTTGTCTTATGGTAGGGAATATTTCCACTCCCAAGCATCTGAAATGTTTTACCATCGGTATCTGTCCTGGGAGGGTTGTATCTTTTTTTGCAGGGGTGTTAAGTGGAAGGAAAGCCGACTTCGGCCAATTTATCTTAAATCCCGATAAATCACCAAAGTCCTCAATCAACTTGAGCAGATGAGGCAATGTGGTGTTGGGGTTTTTCATGAACAATATTACATCGTCCGCATATAAACAAATTGTGACTTTTATGATACACTGGATGGGTGTTTAGCTGGAGTTGAGGATGTAGACAAAATTCTTATTGGAGACTGGAACACGGATATGCAACGAAAAGATGCACCCGTCTTCAAGTCATTCAGTAGGTTTTGTGATCTGCACGGCCTCAGCCAGCTAATCACCCAACCCACACGTGTATGTGAATCAACTCAGACTACCATTGACCTCATTCTGACCTCCGACAAGTCCAAGATCTCCAATAAAGGGGTTATAGCATGCGGGTTAAGTGATCATTATATGATATTCTGTACCCGCAAAAAACTAAAACAAAAGGCTGGCTGCCACAAAACAGTCACATCTAGAGACCTCAAAACCTACTCTAGCGAGGCCTTTAACCTTGAACTGGAGAGCCTGGACTGGTCAGATGAACTCAATGGTACACTGGTTGAAGAAACATGGCTTGGTTTCAAAACCAAATTCTCAACAATACTAAACGACATGGCCCCCCTAAGAACCACCAGGGTAAAAAATCGCGCTGAGCCGTGGATGCACTCCGAAATACTGGCCGCTATGAAAACCAGAGACAAAAAATGCTCTGAGTTTCGTAAAAGTCAGTCTAAGCTTACTAAAAGCACGAGCAGTGAACTCCAAGCCCACGTGACTGAACTCAAACTAGAAAGAAACAGACTAAGAAACGACGTAAACTCCATGATCAAAACTGCAAAAAAGAATTTCATCAATGACAAAACTGAGGAAAACAAAAAACAAACCACGTGAACTTTGGAAATTACTCAATAATCAACTAGGATGCAGTAAAAAACTTAAAACCAGATTCTCAAACATAAACATAAAAACGGACAACACGCTCATCACAGACAAGCTGGATGTAGCCAATTACTTAAACATTTTCTTCACAAACATAGCCACAACACTGGTAAACAAACTACCCTCCCACTCAGGGCTTTATGGGGTAGAACACATAGTAGCTTACTACAAAAACCTAGGGGTCCGCAAGGACGACTTCAAGCTAGAAATGGTAACAACAGATGAGGTACTCAATAAACTGAGCGCCCTCCAACCTAACAAGGCCACTGGCCATGACAACATCCCCTCCAAATTCCTCAGAGACTCAGCAGCCGCCATCACCCCAATCATCACACACATAATAAACCTCTCCATAAAACAGGGACACGTCCCCAAGGACTTCAAAATTGCGAGGGTGACCCCTCTGCACAAAAAGGGCAGCAAATTAGACCCAGGCAACTACCGCCCTGTTTCTATTCTCACCTCCATCTCGAAAGTCATGGAAAAAATAGTCTACGAACAGGTCGAAAAGTACCTAGCGGAAAAAAATCTAATCTACGAATTCCAATCTGGCTTCAGAACATCCCACTCCACTGACACATGCCTTCTCTATTTGAATGACCACATCAAACAAGAGGTGGACGCAGGCAAATACTGCGGCATGGTCATGCTGGACCTACAAAAGGCCTTTGACACGGTCAATCACTCCATTCTGATTGACAAGCTAAAAGCAATTAGTTTTGATAGTCTATCAGTGAGCTGGATGCAATCCTACCTTGAGGGCAGGGAACAGATGGTGGAGGTAAACGGTACCCTATCCCCCCCTCTCACAGTGAGCTGTGGTGTTCCACAAGGAAGCATACTAGGACCGCTACTGTTCCTAATTTATGCAAATGACATGTCGTCAGCTTGTGACTGCAACTTGTTCCTGTTTGCGGACGACTCAGCCCTGCTGGTCTCTGACAAGAACAAGTTACAGGTTGAAAAAACCCTCAGCTCTGAACTAGGCAGAATCTGCATATGGCTCGCTGATAACAAACTATCATTACACATGGGCAAAACAGAGTCCATTCTCTTCGGTTCAAATAACAAACTCAGCAAGACCGACGGCTTCTCAGTTACAGTGGGTGACAATATTGTCACAAGGAAAGATGAAATTACCTACCTGGGTTCCATCCTAGAGGCTAATCTCTCCTGTGACAAAATGGCATCCAATGTAATAAAAAAAGTCAACCAACGAACTCGATTCTTGTACCGGATCTCCTCTCTGGTAAACAAGAATACCCTGAAGACTCTGGCAGGAGCACTCATTCAGGGGTACTACGACTATGCTTGCACCTCATGGTACCAAAGCACCTCAAAGGCGCTAAAAACAAAATTACAAACATCTCAAAACAAACTGGTCAGACTACTGCTTGACCTTACTCCTAGAACCCACCTCACCCCTGCCCACTTTGACAACCTAGGATGGCTTAGAGTAGATGACAGAGTACAGCAACTTGCAATGGGCCTGGTCTACAAGATACACTACACGACCAAGGTACCCATGTACATGGCAAAATACTTCCCAAAGGTCAGTGAATACCACGATCACAACACCAGAGGGAGCTCCACAAATCATGTTAAACCCAGATTCGGCTCAAATAAGGGACTAAACACGTTTCGCAATTATGCCACATCAATGTGGAACGCCCTACCCAAAGCTGAAAAGGAATGTGGATCACTACCCACTTTCAAAACCTCTCTCAAGAGACACCTACGGGAGACTGCAATGCAACACTGGCCCCTGTAAATATCCTAACCCAACCCCCTCCAATGTACAGTCATTTACCTAGTATGGTCTTGTCAATAGTCCAATGTACAATTTTGTTTGTTTGTACAGAGTCCCCCCCCCCCCCCTCAATGTACAGTTTTGCTTGTTTATACAATGTGCCCCCCCCCCCCCCCCCCCACCCACCTCCAATGTAAATTACCCAGTATGGTTGTCAATATCCCAGTGTACCCAACCCCCCCCACCCAACCTCCTCCAATGTACAGTTTCTACGTCAAATGTATATACTCCCTTTTCTTGACTCCTTCTGTATCACAAACAGTACTGTATTTGCAAATCTGGTATGTCATAAATGTATAGATGTAGCAGTACTGACTATCTGTATGTCATGTATGTCATATATGTCCTGATGAATTGAAAATGGGGGACCCTGGTGTAAACAAGACGAAAGTCTTTCTCTGGTCTGCATCCCCTTAACAATTGTGTGTATTGAGCTGTACTGTATTGTACCCATTCTGCAATCTGTTAATAAAGTTTTCAATCAATCAATCAATCAACCTTCTAGTAATGCTTATCTGTCAGATTTCTAGCTTTATGAGAGATTGGCACATGTTCACAAATACTGACTGAACTGTCCTGGGGCACAGGAAGAACATACCTGTATCATGTCAACTCTTAAAATGGGTGGCATTCCTCATTGAATGTTCTTGACTTGGACTGGTCCAAAGCAGTCTACTTGAACACAGCCCTGCTACAAGTCCTGCTACAAGTCCTGCTACAACGACAAGACGACTTTGAACTGTTGAACAGTAATCCGGAACTATTTTATTGCACTGTAAAAAAAAACACAGCACTTTATGTGCTCATTTCATGTCTATTCTATTACTTATTGCACTGCACTATTGCACTATTTTACTCTGTTTATTCTATCTGACTCTTTCTATTATTGTCTATTTTTTAAACTGAATCAAACCATAAACAAGGTGGCCTGTTGGGATGTTAGATCCTAATGTGAAAAACTGTGATTTTCATATGTCTGCACTTTATGTGCTCATTTTATGTCTGTCTTTTTTCTGTTGTGAAGCACTTTGAGCTGCAGTTTCTGTATGAAAGGGGCTATACAAATATTCTCTCTAAGTTTTATTATTATTATTATTACAACTCTGTATCCTGAGCCTGTGTCTGGTCTCTGATATATAAAGTCTCCAGAGTGAACATCAAACATCTAGTCCCCCTCTTACCGGTAACTTCTGCCCGGCGATCTCGGTGGGTGAGGCGTGTCTCGGCGGGGGGTGGAGGTCGCCCTGGGACACCAGGTACTGCAGCAGGTTGACCAGGGCAGCGCACGAGTCCGCGCACGTGTGGAGGTGAACCACATTGTTGGAGCACCGCAGCTCAAACAGAGGCTGGCTCTGAGAGAGAGAGAGAGAGAGAGAGAGAGAGAGAGAGAGAGAGAGAGAGAGAGAGAGAGAGAGAGAGAGAGAGAGAGAGAGAGAGAAATAATATAGAGGATAGAGAAGAGAGGAGATAGAGGAGATAATATAGAAAAGAGAGGGGAGAGGAGAGAGAACATAGGAGATATAAGATAGAGGAGAGATGAGAGAGACAGAGCGAGTGAATTATGAAGAGTGATTGATATAGAACTGCAGAAGTATAATATTTGAAATAGACATGGAGTGGAAGTAGAATTTATGGCTCTTATTTATTTATGATTTCTGGAGCAGCCGCAGATCTGACATCACAGGTGACGTTACAAGTTCTGTATAAACCGACCCGACAGTGTGCACTCACCAGCTTGCCTGTGTTACTACCCTTCCATGTAGTGATGGCCAACTCCAACAGGTCAATGTCCAGCACACACACATAGTCTGTGAGAGGAGGAGAGTCCCACAGTCAGAATGATCTCACACACACACACATTTTAAATGTTTATTTATGTCCACATAAACAGAAGTACAAGGAAGCCTCATACAAAGGACATAAACAATGCGAGTGCAATCAGACAATTATGAAGAACAGTCAGGTACAAGGTGCATGGGCGGCAGAATCATGGGTAAAGGTAACAGCGCCTCCTCCAAATTGAGCGGCTTCCTATAATTGCTGATACTGAGCAGTACCTGGCTAACTGCTTGGCCTTCCTTTTGGGGAGACCGGCTATTTGTTTACATCTGTAGCCTAGCTGTGAGATGGTCTGCTGTAGCTGTTGGTATTTCAGCATTTTGGTTAGGAAGGCTTCTTCTAAGCTGTAATCAAAAGTACAGCCAACCTCAAGAATGGACACCTCCCTAAGGTGTTCATTTACCACAAATACATCGGGGGTGTTAGCTGTAATACTAGAGAACATGGAATCATTATTGCACAGGTTGAACATGCTTGGCTTCACAGTAGAATGCTTATACAGTGTGATGGAGGACCTAAAAATAAGAGAGATATCTTTCGCTATCAAATCTACTATTCTGTCATGCCTACTTATGTAGAGGCCCCTGTATACATGGCAACCATTTAAGATGTGGGACATGGTTTCAGCTATTTGGTTATTGTCATGATGAATACAGTGAG
The DNA here is from genome assembly GCF_963971535.1 of Notolepis coatsorum. Taxonomy (NCBI): domain Eukaryota; kingdom Metazoa; phylum Chordata; class Actinopteri; order Aulopiformes; family Paralepididae; genus Notolepis; species Notolepis coatsorum. The sequence continues at coordinate 66,691,801 of NC_140180.1, read as the reverse complement.
GAGCATGACTGCCTGGAAACCAGCTGGAGAGATTCAGTTTAGATGGTAAGACCTGTAATCTCGCTTTCAGAGTAAAGATAACAATGCACTCATCTATGGCAACATTTTTTAACACAGAGTGAGAGACAGAATGGTCCGCAGCAGGGAGACACGCGATCTTCCCCTGCAGTCTCAACTCAGTCCATTGTTCCCGCTGTCTTTGTTGTTGTGCCCACAGGAGGCGACCTCGGGCATTAGTCAGTGGAAGTTGGTGATCCATTCCACACACAGACATAGATGCTCTGACTGAGATACTGGGGTCAGATATAATATTCTCTGAGACAGCCACTGCCTCAGAGTTAGACCCCACCCACTCCAGGGTAACATCAGCCCAGCAACACATGTCATTAAGGTCCGGCCAGTCTGACCACACACCGAAGCCAGGAGAGCGACTGTCCAGCTTTCCATTCGACTTTCTCTTGAAGCCTAGGAAGTTAGGGTCCGAACCACGTGCCAGGGGGACCTTACGTCTTTTTAGGTCCAAGAAAAGAGAAGAACGGGCGAGCGTTCTCACATACTGGTCATCACTGTTCAGCATATTCAACAGATGGGAGAGCCGTGTAGCAATATATGCCCATTCAAAATTGGGAACACCCAGACCACCCTCACGTTTACTGTGAAATATAATGTTGAGTGTTGTGTGTGTGTTGAGGCCAGTCCATTGTCTCACTAGGTGTACGGTTTTATTAGTCAAATCATGTAGTGATTTTCGTGGAATATGTACATTGGAGAACAGGTGTTGTACTTTGGCCAATGCCATTACTCTGATTGCCTCAAGTTTCATGATGAGTGGAAGTGGTGATGCATGAATTAAATCAAGTCTGCTGGTGTATTCAGAGATGATTTCATCTACCTGTTCTTTCCACTCACCTGCCACATTAAACTTGTGACCCAGGTATGTGTATGTCTGATGACGTGAATAGACTGTAATGGGTTTATTGCCAATTGTGAATGCAGGTATTGTGTCTGTACTTGAGTGATACCAACGGTTTCCCCCACTCTGCCTTTCATAAAACACTGCACATTTTGAATCCTTAACCTCTAATCCAGACCACTCCAAAAAGGAGTCGGTTCTGGAGAGCATGGTGTTTATTTCAGCCGCATGATATGAGGCAACCTGTACATCGTCTGCATACCCCTGTGCGGGGTTAGGGGAAATTACATTAGCGGGGGCACACATACAGAGCCACTTCAACCACTGGTTTATTGCTATAACAAAGTTAACAGCACTCCACGGACAACCAGTCTTAACACCAACTTGGAGAGGGATGGGGTCTGTGAGCTGTTTACACACACACACACACACACACACACACACACACACACACACACACACACACACACACACACACACACACACACACACACACACACACACACACACACACACACACACACACACACACACACACACACACACACACACACACACACACACACACACACACACACACACACACACACACACACACACACACACACACACACACACACACACACACACACACACACACTAATAGAGGGACCGACCTTTCCTCAGGTCCACAGTGTCACTCTCACACTTGTCAGAGAGGTAGAGGGCAGAGTCATCCAGGATAAATCTAACAAGAAAACACAACCACACAATTGACAAAAACGACCAGACTCAATAACATTAAACCACACATTGACTAAAACTACATGGTGAAATATGTATGTTGATCACAGTGAGGTCTTCAGGAATACTGCTATGAATCTACACAAGGGAATGCACCCTTGTCAACAATATTTTATTTATTTATTTGCAAATGTTTAATCTGAATGCATCTAGTTCTCCATCAACAACAGAGGAATTATGGAATCATGTAATCGAACCCTGACTAACCTTACTGTCATGCACTTGTCCTAATAAACTAACCTACACTGTAACACGCAACACTTTGATAAACATTGTTACTCAGCTGATAGAGTTGTACCCTTCTTGCTGTCTTGTCGTACAGAACTTGTAAGTCGCTTTGGATAAAAGCATCAGCTAAATGACTAAATGTAAATGTAACATAGTCCATGACTTTCTTTGTACACAGAAAACTGTCTCAAGTTCCGCCCTCTCAAGGAAAGCAAAGCTTGTGATAGGAGGGTCCAAAAGAACAATATTTGTTTGTCAGAGGAAAGCAACATTTGTGATTGGAGGGTCAATAAAAGAGGGTGGAGCTTGAGATAGGTAAATTCCAACCAGTGATGCACATAATATACCTTCAATAATATAACCTAATTTACCTAACGAATAAGTTACATTACTTAATCACTCTAGAGCAGTGGTTCTCAACTGGTCTAGCCTCGGGACCCAACATTTTCCTTAGTCATTAAGTCGCGACCCAACATTTTTAACCACTATGATTTATGTAAAAAAAAGAAAATTGCAGTAATACGCAATCTTTCAAAACATGAAATAAACAGAAAAAAAATGCAAAAAAAGTGCAACTATTGCTAAAAACCCAAGGAAATAAAATAATAATAAATAATATATGCTTCTTAGCAGATTTCTTAGCTTAACATAACAGACCTAAGTTTGGGGGAACTAATGGGATAACTGGGGTTGCAACAAAAGTGCAATTAGGGCTAAAAACCCAATGAAATAAAATAATAATAAATAATATGCTTCTTAGCAGATTTCTTAGCTTAACATAACATACCTAAGTTTGGGGGAACTAATGGGATAACTGAGGTTGCAACAAAAGTGCAACTAGGGCTAAAAACCCAATGAAATTAAATAATAATAATAATAATAATAATAATAATAATAATAATAATAATAATAATAATAATAATAATAATAATAATAAATAATTATGCTTCTTAGCAGACTTCTTAGCTTAACATAACAGACCTACAGTACGTTTGTTGGAACTGATGGGATAACTGGGGTTGCAACAAAAGTGCAACTAAGGGCTAAAAACACAATGAAATAAAATAATAATAATAATAAATAATATATCCTTCTAACAGACTTCTTAGCTTAACATGCAGGGAACTAATGGGATAACTGGGGATGTTGTTTGCTCCTGACAAGAGTCTCAAAGTCTGGGGTGATGGTAGACAAAGCAACTCTGAGGTCATGATCAATGTCCAATCTGTTCCTCCGCTTTGTCTTCAGCTAGACCAGAGCTGAGACGCCACTTTCACAAAGATAGGTAGTGAGAAGAAAAAAAAAGTACAAAACAAAAAAGTTTCTTTTCTTTACTTTTAACTTTTTTTATTATTTCTTTTACACACACATCCGCGACCCACTCAAAATGGCTCCGCGACCCACTTTTGGGTCGCGTCCCACCAGTTGAGAAACACTGCTCTAGAGTGTAATAATATTACACAACTTGCTGACCCCACCCACAACACTGCTCATCTACACAGAGATATTTGTGATTCCGATATAAAGATGCATATTATAATAATAAACACTTCATCTAAGATGACAGCTAATATCGCTGTAAAGACCCCGTCCAGTAACCTACCTGAGGTGGAAGGTGGCAGTATCTACAATGATGTTACTGGACAAAGAGAAGGACTCTGCTGTGAAGACAACTCTCAGTGGGAGAAATAGCGGCCTGGGGGAGAGAAGGAGAGAAGGAGGAGAAGTGAGAGAGAGAAGGAGAGAGGACAGAGAGAGGAGAAGTGAGGGAGAGAAGGAGAGAGGACAGCGAGAGGAGAAGTGACAGAGGAGAGAAGGAGAGGACAGAGAGAGAAGTGAGAGAGGACAGTGAGAGGAGATAGAGAGAGAGAAGGAGAGAGAGGGGAGAAGTGAGAGAGAGAAGGAGAGGAAAGAGAGAGGAGAAGTGAGAGAGGAGAGGAAAGAGAGAGGAGAAGTGGGAGAGAGGGGAGAAGGAGAGAGAAGAGAGAGAGAGGGAAGAATGATGGAGGAATGAAAGCTCTGACACAGTAAATCATGTTCACAGTGCTCAGATATTAACACTTTGAGTGCCACGCCGGGTTTTCCTTTTTACCCCCTTGATGCCACCATCCACTTCAATGTTAACGTTAATATCGCCTAATCTATGTTTTAAATTATGGCTATGTGTATAATCTGCCCGTCGCTTATCAAAGACTATTTTCCAGTCAGTGCTGGCTGTCAAGGCAGATTGGTTTTTTATCGCGTCATTTCCGTTTCAGAGCATTTAGAAAAGCATCCGTTTTGAGATAAAAAAAACTGTTCTATGAAAATAGTCTTTTACTGGAATATTCCACAACGTTGATATTCGTCGGCCTATTTATGAATCGTTTTCAAATAAACGCTAGATGATCAATATTATACGTGCACGCAAGCACATTCGGGCCGCGCACGGATAATCGCCGCGTTGATTTCCTCTTGGACTTTTACAGTGAAATCGAAAGAGCCCATTTCACAAAACAGCTTATAACTAGGGATGTCCCGATCGCCTTTTTTTGCTCCCGATCCGATCCCGATCATGTGATTTTAAATATCTACCGATTCCGATCGTTCCCGATCCGATCTTTCACATCAGTAATCAATTTTGACGCATTTGTGTCAGAAACTGGCGGAGCAAGAAGCCCCTCTGTTGCCTATAGTCCGGGGTGCGAGCGCGGCGGCTCTTGTTATTACATTCATATGCAGTGATGCCACAGATTACTTGTAAAAGTAATCCGATTACTGATTACTGATTACTCCTTTAAAAAGTAATCCAAGTTACTTTACTGATTACTTGATTATCAGAGTAACTTAGTTACTTTGAAAGTAACTAGGTTACGAAGTCGTCGTCGTTCCCCCAACAGTTTTTTTAAAAACGCTTTATTGAAAGTGCATAAATAGTTTTTAACTTGTTTCTCTGCACATAACGTAAATTGTTAAACTAGTGCTTCAGCTTCTGTACCATCAAGTATGGTAAAGCAACAGTCTATGATGCTCACAGCATTAGAGCAGCCAGCCAGTGGTTTTACAAAACCAGTGTATCCATTCACATCTAACAAATGCAGGCTGAACTATTCAATTATATCAACTGTAACTATTAAATTGTTTTTATAAATGTCTCTCTATAAACATACAATCAGTCTCTCTTTAACATGTAAATTAACTGTAAATCTGGCAAATAAGAGCTTTTGCTCTGCCACCATCAAATATACATTAATCAATAGGGAAAGAAACAATCTCTCTCTTTTGCTGTTTGGCTGGCCTCCGAGTCCTCCTGTACCTAGTCGAAGCGTCGTAGTGTTGTGATTCCAGATGCTTTCAATGCAATTGGATGTGCTGTTTTTAGCGGTAGACAGTATTTACGTTTAGGTCGCTTTCACATATAGTTTTGGTGGACTCGGTGCGGTTCTGGGGGTGAAGTTGCAACATTGTTGCATTCTTCATTTGGTTCGCCTGCTTTCACACAGAGGCGGACCGAGACCTTCTGAACAATGTCACGCGGTCGAAAAGGGCGCTTGTCTATTGGACAGTGGAAATGTGTGTGTGGCTGCTGCGATCCCGTGTGTGCGCGCGCGCGTGTGTGTGTGTCTGTGTGTGTACTGCGGAGCCCTTCAGATCAGCGGAGCCGAGTTTTGACATGGCATTGATCCATTGTTCTATTGAAGCACATTACCACCATCCTCTCGCTAAACAACTTGTAGACCACAGTGTTTTTATGAGTGCCCACAAGTAGCTGTTTTAATAATATAATAAGCCGCGCGCCTCGGTAATAATAATAAGTCGCGTTTTTTCTTCCTGTAAGCGTTTTGGGGTGGAATTCTCAGACGAATGCAACGGAGCCCTGCTGTCACACGATTGGCGCATATGTCACATGACGTGCTGTGAAGACCCACCCTACTCTGCCTCTGATTCGCAGACTGTGGATGGGGAATGTGATTGGGCCAAAGCAGAGTCACTCACAGACAGAGAGTCCAGTCACGCCGCGGGACACATTCTTGTGTAACCCTTTCACTGCCACACCACGTCACTCCCAAATAAGAAAAACAGCTCAAAAATGTATTTTTGACTGTCGAAAACGAAATAAAATACTGCATTCCGCCTGCATTATGAATTTATGATGAGATAGTAACGAAATAGTAACGCACAGCCACTTGGACAAGTAACTGCAATCAGATTACTGGCTTTTAAAGATTAACGCGTTAGATTACTATTTTCGGGGAAAAGTAATCAGATTACAATAACGCGTTACTTAGTAACGCGTTACCGGCATCACTGTTCATATGTGCTTCATATGAGAAATATTAAAAGTTTCAATATATGTTTGCACATTAGTATACATTCAGTGTTCGACTTACGTAATGATTAGCTCCATTCTGGTCTGAAACGCCGACGATAATCCTCAGTCACACAGCAAATAATTGCCGTTATCTGAAAAGTTAGTCTGAAAACTCCGCCTCCTGCTGCTTCATGAGTTTTTCCTCCACGCGAAATGTCCTCCTTGCAAACATTGCAATTGCTGTTGGACTGGCTTGACTTTCTATTTTAAAATGCTTAGTTACAAACCTCTAGCAGCTGCTCAAGTCAGTGGATAACCATGTTTCGGGGAGCAACGTGTTGTTGTGATGTGAGCGTCTAAAATGAAAGGGAATGTGTTTGTTGCAACGGTGTAAATTAAAGGGGATGTGTTTGTTGTGGACAATTATTCGGCTCTGTGTGACAATAAATACATTAATGATATATTATATGTAATTTTAAACCAAAACTAAGGCCTCCGTATGAGTTTAAGACGTGAACATGGTCATGTTTGTTGATTTTTTTTTTTTTTTTTAAATCTTTTTTTGACTGCCGATTTTTATTAAAAAAAATTCCCGATCCCGATCCTCTGAAAAGCACGTGATCGGCGCCGATCCCGATCACGTGATCGGATCGGGACATCCCTACTTATAACTTCATCAAAATTAGTCTGATTATCCTAACACTGATAACATAGATTCCTTACCCGACATCAGATGGTATCCAACTGGTATATTCCAATTCCTGATCACCATTCGAAAAAATCGATAAGTGTATAGATCCACCGTGTGTACAGTGCAGTACATGATTCTGCGCGTCTCAGAGGCTCCAGAATGAACTGTGGTAACCCCGGCTGGATCAGTGGACTGGAAAATGTGGAGTACCGGATTTTTTCCCCCATCCATTTTCATTGAGTCCATTCCAAAATCCCTTATGTCATCTGGGAGACGATAGGGGGCGCTTTTTTCCACATATGATCGCCGGCGGTGCTCGGGAATACTCGGGTAGGCTCGTGTGATGCAATATGATTTCAGATCGCTTAAAAAAAAAAAAAAAAAAAAAAAAAAAAATCAGAGAAATCTCGTGAGTGGCTTTCAACCACATATTAATAAACCCGAGATATCTCGTGTGTGGCAGTTAAAGTGTTAAAGGAAAGCTCATCTGGTTTGACACAAAGTAGAAGCCCTTTCATTTCCCCCAAAACACACACACATATCTTGGAGTATTGGTATCACATTTCAGTATTGGGGAAATTGTCCAAAACTGATACCACAATTTAGCCTGATATCGGATATCTACCAGATACCAGTATTGTTGTCAGTGTAATAGATTAAGTGTGTGTGTGTGTTGTGTGTGTACCTGTAGTCCACAGTGCAGGTGTCGAGGTGTGTGTGTTGTGTGTGTACCTGTAGTCCACAGTGCCGGTGTCGAGGTGTGTGTGTTGTGTGTGTACCTGTAGTCCACAGTGCAGGTGTCGAGGTGTGTGTGTGTTGTGTGTGTACCTGTAGTCCACAGTGCAGGTGTCGAGGTGTGTGTGTTGTGTGTGTACCTGTAGTCCACAGTGCAGGTGTCGAGGTGTGTGTGTTGTGTGTGTACCTGTAGTCCACAGTGCAGGTGTCGAGGTGTGTGTGTTGTGTGTGTACCTGTAGTCCACAGTGCAGGTGTCGAGGTGTGTGTGTTGTGTGTACCTGTAGTCCACAGTGCAGGTGTCGAGGTGTGTGTGTTGTGTGTGTGCCTGTAGTCCACAGTGCAGGTGTCAAGGTGTGTGTGTGTACCTGTAGTCCACAGTGCAGATGTCAAGGTGTGTGTGTTGTGTGTGTACCTGTAGTCCACAGTGCAGGTGTCAAGGTGTGTGTGTGTGTACCTGTAGTCCACAGTGCAGGTGTCAAGGTGTGTGTGTGTGTGTGTGTGTGTACCTGTAGTCCACGGCACACGTAGAAAGGTGTGTGTGCAGGACAGTGATGACTGCAGGGGGGGTGTATCCCAGGATGGGGTCATCAACGACATCTAGGAAATCCACCAGCTGCATTGTAGAAACATCATATTCAAAATGACAGGTATTGGACTATAGCTGATGGTTTTGTTTGTATCAACTGCACTGATTCAGCCTACTGTACTGATTGGCCCCTCTATGTTCAATACATGGAAAAAATTTAACGTGGTTTCCTTATTTATTTGACTAATGAATTTAAAACATTTTTTTTAGCGGAGGAGAGGATCACAGAAGGCCTTCAGGCTACATTATGAGTGCGCACTGTGCTGCAAACTTTTTTTTTTTAACCAGTTGGACATTTACCAACACTCTTCTGTCTTTCTAACACACACATGCACAATCACATCACTCCCAGACACATCTATCTGCACCCCCCCTCTCTCCACACACACACTACCCCTCTCTCTCTCTCTACACACTACCCGCCCCTCTCTCTCCACACACACACACACTACCCCCCTCTCTTTTTCTACACACACATTAGGGCTGTCCCCGACTAAGGATTTGGATAGTCGACTTTGATTAAAAAATAAAGAATTTGAAAATATATATATATATATATTAACCCATTCTCTGTCGGAGCTTATATCCATCACTGTTTGATCTCTGCCAGCGCTATTTGTCTATGGAGATGTTCACCTTCTTTGCAGGGCTATAACTTTTTAAATTGTATTGCTAAATTGACATTACTATGGCCCATTCAACATCAATTATCTATCGTTCAGGATGTAGGAACGTTTTACTTTTTCATTCACACATTCATACAAAAATACCGTCTAGAGTATAAATATGTTTTTATCGTTTTCTGCAGTATTTCCTAGAACGTGAGATATAGACATAAATGCATATATTAGATTATCAAATGCCGTTTGACACCGACGTTATATTAAAAATTTCAACTGTACATGGTCCTAGACGTTATGACTCATCATCTGCGGGTGAATGGAGGGGGGGGGGGGGGGGGGGGGGGGGTCGTTTATAATTCAGTGGCCGACGTTAAATCATTTATGTAGTATGGGTGATATATTGATCAGAGCAGTTTGTATTAGGGCTGGGCGATAAAACGATAACTATCGCGATAAATTATTTCCTCGAAATAAACATGAAACGTGGTCGCAAAGTTTCGATATATCGATTTTCCAAGCTTGGATATGAGCACACGCACTAACAACCAATCAGTGAAGGAGATGGCCGATAGCGGAAGGAGACCCGGAAGGAGACGCGGAGGTAGGACTCTGTAAACAAGGCTGGCTAGGGCTAATTAGCTTGCACGGCGCTATTTTACAGTTTACCTGCCGAGTTGGTGTATGTTTTGAATTCTGAGGGTAACTGTCATAGTAGTGTGGGGTATACGGTGGACGTCGTTGCAATGAATTGGGCGGAACAGAGTATTTTAGGGTCATTTTTAGTACATTGTCATGAGATACTCCGCTCGGAAACGAGGCTGGCTAGGGCTAATTAGCTTGCACGGCGCTATTTTACAGGTTACCTGCCGAGTTGGTGTGTGTTTTGAATTCTGAGGGTAACTGTTATAGTAGTGTGGGGTATACGGTGGACGTCGTTGCAATGAATTGGGCGGAACAGAGTATTTTAGGGTCATTTTTAGTACATTCATCATGAGATACTCCGCTTGCTTTGGCTAACTGCTAACGTGCGCGGACTGATGACGACATCAACTCGACTCTCGAGACATTCACAGCAGCAAAACAAGTATTAATAGCCCGTCCATCGGCGCCGGGCATAATAAGTTAATTAAACTTGACAGACATTATATCGACGATAATTATCGATATCGAGTTATATGCATTTTTTTTTATAATTTTATTGCGATAACGTTTTTGGCCATATCGCCCAGCCCTAGTTTGTATGGATAATAATAAACAAACAGGCTGAAAGTAACGTCAGCCTCCTCTTACCGTTGGGCGATCACACTGGCGCAAACAGATCCCAGTTATGTGATGTTGATCGAGGTGATCCAGTTCCGGTTTGTATAATACTAATTAGAGGTGGGCATAGATTAATTTTTTTAATCTAGATTAATCTATCTGCAATCCTGGATTTAATCTAGATTAATCTAGATTAAAATGGCTAAAAAAAAAAAAAAAAAAACCTGCGGAAGGCATTCAAAATATGTGTGTTCTACCCAAATAATGACCAGAAGTAAGTCCTTACTTTTTCTTTCCTCCTTATGTTTCTCAGGCCAGGTGGCCCATTACACCATGAGCCCATCTCCCGTTTCCAAAATGCATTACAGACTGTTTGAAAAAGCTGTTTTGCTATGATAATTGGTAATGAAATATCAAAATAATGTTCAATAAGATGTACTTGTGTTTAATAAGTTGTTTTATACAGAAGTTAACACAAATAAATAATATTACCAGTACAGTACAGTATCTAGCACACTCTCAGGAGCAAAACAGAAAGAATCATTTCAAACTTGAACTATGTGACATGGCTTGAATCAACTGCTCCAGTGGAGTTGCTCAGTGGCCAATGGTGTCAACTGTGGTTGTACTGGGCAGCTCCCAGGTGTGAATGGAACTGTATGAATGTGAAGCAGGGCATTCCTGAAAAAGAGCATCTGTGCTCAGCGAACCTACCCTTGGTAAATAAAGGAATTTTTTTTATTTATTTTTTTTAGATTAATGCGTTAATTATATTATCGCGCGATACTAGTATAGCGTTAACGCAGCACGTTAACGCCGTTAACGGCCCAACTCTAATACTAATATACGTCCAAATCATGTTGTTTGAGTTATGGCAACGGATCGATATCCACGGTGTCTGGATTGAGTCCCGAAAGCGATAACAAGTGGCCGGACAGAATAGGGGACGGACCAAGCACTTCCGGCCACTTCCGGTTTGGCAACTCGTCGATCGGCCACAAGGTGGCGGTATAGAAGCGTTGCAGAGTTGAGCAGAGTCCTACAGCACCAGCCAAGACTCCGTGGGTGAAATGTGAATACCATGACGAAAATATGAAATATTGATCTCAAAGACGCCTTACGGCGTCATTGGCAGATTACGCATGGCGGAGAATGACGTGTTAACACGTCATCGGCGGAGAATGGGTTCATTAAATTATAATTTTTTTTGTATCATTCCATTTGGGCTGTGGGGGTGCTTAATGTCTGTAGGAGGCAACAGAAGGCTTCTTGTCCTCTGCAAAAGCATGCAATTGGTCCACTGATGGATACATCTTGATATTTGTCTAGTCTAGTGTGTTCATTAGATGGGTGAAATCCTCTTTCAGTGCCTCTGTGCCTGTTTTATTAGGCAGTTAGCCTCTGGTATGCGTGCCATTAGCGTTAGCCACGCTTCTAGGCCTCTTTTATTTTTAATTTTTTTTATCATTCTTTCCAAAAGAAAAGAGGCCTAGAAGCGTGGCTAACGCTAATGGCACGCATAATCGTGCTAATAGTCGACTAACGGCAAATTTTGGCCAATCATAGTCGACTATCCAAATCCTTAGTCGGGGACAGCCCATATATATATATATCAGGGTTCGAAATTAACGGGGGCTTGGGGCATAATGCCCTTGAAAATGGACAAAATGCCCTCGAAAATCAGTTAAGGGGGGCACTTAATGCCCCCGACAGTTTACTAATTATATATATATATTTATCCGGTAATGGCGCGTCTGTGTATCGTACGGTTCAGATGACGCGCAAATAAAAAAATTCATTTGGCGGAGCCGGTGTTCTGCACTGGCTGCAGGCAGCAGCAGCAGCAGCAGCACTGCAGCCCAATAGGGTTCAGCTGCAGCCAGGTGCTAGTCAGTTTGTGTAAAAATGGCACGCACAATATAAATCAATCTTCATTACGACTTTAAAAACATAGCCATTAACATTACATAGGCATACACACATCTTGCCATAGCGTTAGCAGTTTGTACAAAACAACGCACGTTTTAACTATGGTAGCCCGACGCAGCCCGCAAGCTAATACTGTACAGTCAATGAAATGTCACCGTAGCTACTACTAGCTACTGTAGCAGAGGAGGAAATGGGAGTCTGAGAGGCGGGGTGTTTAAAGACAATGATAGGCGTTTATTCAACATCCAAGAAGGCTAACATACAACTGTGTTTTACTAACTCCAACCGGGACTATTACCGCTGTCCCACTGCATGTTGATGAACTCCTCCTAACGTTACCATACCGGAGCTGAAGGTGCCACACGCTAAAATGTCCGTGGGGACCCGCGCCAACCCATAGATAGTTCCAACTCACCGAATTACGTAATCCACCACAGTTGCACTCAATATTTAAATAATGTTAGTCTAAATAAATGTAGACAGAAACATAATAATTTCAAGCAGAAAACGAATATTTCCATTAAGAACTGACAATCAGGGAAATTAAACATGGTTGACATTGTTTTTGTGTGTTTATATTAAAGAAAGGAAAGTCTAGTGCTGGCTGAGCATATTGTTTGTTTGCACTAAGTTAATACTTTGACAAATGTAGCCTATATTTTTCAGTCAGTTCGGTCTTTGTGTGCCAAACATTATTTAAGGCTGTAAACACTGTAAACCTTTTATTTTATTTTTAATAAATGAGAAGCATGTTTCGATTTGAGTGTTAATTTTTTTTTAATAAAAATTAACGTATATCGAACTGAAAACCGTGACCCCAAAATCGTGATACGAACCAAAACGTCCATTTTGTGAACCGTCCCACCCCTACCGTTTATCATAAAAATTCAGTGCCCCCGAAATACAAAAAAGCCCCCGAAAATCAATTAAGGGGGGCAAAAAAAGCCCTTGAAAAAAAATGTTAATTTCTAACCCTGATATATATATATATCTTTTATTTGCATTCGACTAAGAGGTTGGCAGTCGACTACGGCTCCTTTCGATCGATTAGTCGACTATTCGACTAATAAGGGTCAGCCCTAACACACATACAGTAATCTTCACACACACAGCTGTCTCATACATATATACGTCATTATCCAGCTATCTTGTAAATCACATCTATAATTCATATTATGTACATAAATCAAATCAAAGTTTTTTCTATTCTCCTGTATGAATACTTCATTCTACAGAGATCTAGGCTATAGAGGGCCATTGCTGTAACAAACATACAGGTCTCTCAGTCATAAAAAGACTCCGCCTCCGTGAATAATATTTGGTCAAATGATTTCACATCACCAGTTAACCGAAGATCTAATCAAATATTGATACACCTTCAAATGCCCATCCCTACTACAGAGACTTGAAGCTTCACTTTACATGTCATGTAACTATTGTTGTGTAACTACCTCTTTTGATGTGAAAGAGACCTAGCTACAGTTAATCCAAAACCAAAAGCCCATGAAAAGAAAATACAGCATAGCCTCAACTTCCTCCACTGTGTTGTGTTGTTGTTATTATTATTATAGAAGGTTATTTCAGGGACAACGTTTTACATCTCCAGTCCCTTGTACATACAATATTAAAACAATACAATAAAAACATAAACAATACAATAAAAACATACAATTGATTCTCGTCATGCAACCCCCCCTTAACACTTCCTGCGCCAAAAACGTCATACAACGGGTTTCAAGTTCATGCGAATTCTGCCAGATCACGGCGTACAACGTTATTTTGATCATATTTCATATTTTCGCCATGGTATTCATATTTCCCTCACGGAGCCTTGTCTGATGCTGTGGGACTCGGCACAACTCTGCAACGCTTCAATACTGCCACCTGGTGGATGATCGGCGAGTTGCCAAACCGGAAGTGGCCGGTTGGATATCGGTGAGTCTCCTAAATCCGTCCGGCCACTCGCATATCGTCGCGGGACTCAAGACACACACCGTGGATATGGATCGCTGCCATAACTCAATAATCGACATGATTTGGGCGTGTATTAGTATTATACAAACCGGAAAAATGGATCTACTCGATCCCCATCAAATAACTGGGATCTTTTTGCTCCAGTGTCATCGCCCAACGGTAAGAGGAGGCTGACGTTATTTTCAGCGTGAGTGTTTATTATTATCCATACAAACTGCTCTGATCTATATATCACCCATACTACATGAAGCATTTAACGACGATCACGGAATTATAAACCCCCCCCCGTTCACCCGCGCATGATCAGTCATAACGTTTAGGACCATGTACAGTTGGAATTTTTAATATAGCGTGGATCGGAACCAAACGGCATTTGATAATCTATATATGCATTTATGCCTATATCGCACGTTCTAGGAATTACTGCAGAAAACGATAAAAACATATTTATACTCTAGACGGTATTTTCGATGAATGTGTGAATGAAAAAGTAAAACGTTCCTACATCCTGAACGATAGATAATCGATGTTGAATGGGCCATAGTAATGTCAATTTAGCAATACAATATAGCCCTGCAAAGAAGGTGAACATCTCCATAGACTTAAGGCCTCTACATGCTACAGCAACTTCAAAGCAACTGCAACAAAACATCAGCACGATTTCAACGCGGTTGTTGCATAGGGTCTTGTAGACTGTGTTGCGAGGACGTTGCGCGCCTGTCTCCAAAATCTAATCTAAACACCCGTTGCGTTGGTATTGCGTAGCAGTGATTGGTTGGTTAGCGAATGGGGGCGGGGCTGTCATAGAATAATATTGGTCCCGCAGCGAGGAATACAATCCACCATTGTTGTAGCCAGCAAGCTATCAATATTAGCTAAATAATTAGCGTCATAGCTGGCCTTTTTCTGAAAACCCAAGCACATATTGTTCCATAGCATACGCCTTCAGTTGATCATGACAAATCCTCTCTTACCTTGACGATTAAAAAGCCTCCATAATTTAGTAAATAAAGCTGTAGCCAGCCAGCTAGCATTGATGCTATACAAAATGCTATCCACATTAGCTACATAGCTAACCAACTAAATACAATGGTATCCTGAGGTAACGTTAAATACAACGTTTGCTAGTCGAAATGACTGGACACACACAGGGACAAGTTAAACATCAATCAATAAATGTATTCCAACAGGTAGTTTGAGCTGCATGTGACTCGAGCCGAGGTCTTTCTCCTCTCCATTGGAAACAAATGACGTTACGTTAGCTCAAAAGTTAAGCTGCTAGCAACAGACACTATAATACTTCCGGTCGGGGGATTTCAAAATAAAAGAGCGACGTCTAAAAGCACCGGAAATACGTTTATTTTGTACATTATCTAATGTTAACACAAACGTTTAGGTTCGTGTAACGTTAGATATTGTAAAAAATAAACGTATTTACTGTGCTTTTAGACGTCTCTATTTTATTTTGAAACCCCCCGCCCGGAAGTAAAAATGACGCTTGTTTTTCTGCTTGTTATCAATGGGTTGGTTGAGAAGGGAAGTGTCATCTATCTGGGAACCTAGCTATATACGGGGTACAATGTTACATAGGCTGTGCGTCGATGTTGCAGAAGCATAAAGGCAGAGTGTTTGCAACACTGTTGCTTTGTCGATGTTGTGGTGCAGTTGCTTTGAAGTTGCTGTAGCATGTAGAGGCCTTTACAGTGCTGGCAGAGAATGGTATAAGATGATCAAACTCTGTGGCAGTTAATGTGTTAAGGGTACCCTACTAAAAGTGGGAACAGGATTGACTAGCTAGCAACGGTCCTTTCAGGTGAGCTTTGAAGGTGACAATTGAGCTGCAGCTCCTCATCTCTTCTGGCAGACTGTTCCACTGAGTTGTTGCTCTTACAGAAAAAGATGACTGTCGTCCACAGTGGAGGAGGTGCCAGTGCATTAATGATTTTGTAGACCACACATGAGTCTGCTAGTTGTCTAAGGTGATCAAAGCTCAGTAGCCTGTGTTTCTCGAGTATCTCACAATGGTGGAAGTGCAAAGTTTTTTTGTCTAAAATGTTCAGGGTTTGCTTATACAAGGAAGCAAGAGGTCTTAGACCTGATTCACTAGCTTGTCCCCAGCATGTGATACAGTATGCCATGTGGGAGAGAATCATAGCGTGCATAAATGTCTTAGCTGCATCTAAGGAGAGACTATTTCTGATGTGTCTAAAATTAACTAGGTTGTACTTTAATGTTTAAAAAGATTTTTTTTTACATGGCTCTTAAAGTTTAAGTTGGAGTCTAGTACCACACCAAGATATTTAAAATCAGAAACTACGTAACCTTGACACCTTTGATCAAGATGTCTGTTGGAGCCATCTTCCTGGGTTTCTTGTGGAAGAACATTTACATTTACATTGTCATTTAGCTGAGGCTTTTATCCAAAGCGACTTACAAGTTCTGTACGACAAGTCATCAGGAAGGGCACAACTCTATCAGCTGAGTAACAATGTTCATCTGAGTGTGGAGTGCTACAGTGTACAAGATACAAGAGTTTTATTTGTCACGGCATACAGGTATACAGTGAAATGCGGGGGGTCTCGCCTGCAACGATGTGTATAATACAAGTAATAATATAAGAGTCATAGTGCAATAAACAAGTAAACAAAGTAGGCATATCGGTATCTGTACATGAGCTATTTACAGAGCATGCCACAGGTCCTGTGGCAGTGCAGTACACTGTTAGCTACGGATGAGGCATTGGGTCTTTATGTACACTGCTATACAATGCTATATTATACGATCTCAAGCTATACTATTCTTAAAGTGATCTTTCCTTCTGTAAAGTGTCCATAGTGTGAGCGTGTGAAGCATGAGGTTAGTTTATTAGAACAAGTGCATGACAGTAAGGTTAGTTAGGGTTAGATTTTTTCAATTTCTAAAATTTATTTCAGATAATGGTTGAAGAAGTGCGTCTTTAGTCAACGGCGAAAGATTGGACGGGTTTCGGCTGTTCTAACTGGGGTGGGTATTTCATTCCACCATTGTGGGGCAGGGACTGAGAATAGAAGAACATAAGCTTTTGTCTTAGGCTGCGGTTACACTAATGGCCAGTTTTCGTTTCGTTGTCAGGGTCAGTTTCGCTTTTCAGAACGCAACGTAATGGCAGGCAAGTTAGACATGTTTTTGCCTCCTGAGCACAGTGATGTATATACATGTAGTACAATGCCAAAGCAGTAGGTGGCAGTAGGTGGCGATGTAGTTCAAACATGAAGGCAATTTTCAACCAATCAGAAAAGTTGAATGTGTTATCAGCCCGACCCCTGAATGCCCATCACGAGAATTCTCGTGATTTTTTTTTTATTAGCGATCTAAATTCATATTTCATCAACCGAGTCTACCGTTGGGAAACCAGCTCCACCAGGAACTCAGATGTGAAAAAAACGCCCCCTATCGTCTCCCAGATGGTAATGCACCCTTTTGGAATGGACTCAATGAAAATGGATGAGAAAAAAAAACTCCGGAATCCACATTTTACTTCTCACGCATGTAACCGGAGATGATCCCAGTCATTGTGGAGCCTCAGCACAGCGTGTAATATGTGTTTTACAGTATACGCGTTGGATCAATAAAATGATCGATTTTTGGAATGGCGATCAGGAATTGGAATAATCCATTTGGATACCATCTGATCTCAGGTAAGGAATCTATTTTACCAGTCTTAGGATAATCAGACCTGTTTTCACGGAGATATAAGCTTTTCCCCTATATGTGATATGGCTGTTTGACTGTGCGAGCGATCAGGAACTAAGAGAATCGATTTTCAGCTCACGGCACCAGCGTGCATACGTACACATATACTATCGATAATCTAGCGTTTATTTGAAAACGATTCATAAATAGGCCGAAAAATTACAACGTTCTAGAATATTATAGTACAGGGCGTTTATCACAGATTCTTTTTTCCCCCTTGAAAACGAGGGCTTTTCAAAATGCTATAAAACGGAAATCAACCGATAAAAAAACAACTCGCTTCGACAATGTTGACTGGAAAATGAGTCATTGATAAGCGACGGGCAGATTAGACACATAGCCATAATTTAAAACATAGATTAGGCGATATTAATGCTAACATTGAAGTGGATGGTGGGCATTCAAGCACTAAATGTGCGCCCCCTGCTGGGCACTGAAAGTGTTAAATGCCTCGCGTGAGCCATTTAGCCAACGTAGCATTTATTTTTCAGCAAAGAAAGTGCAATAAACTAAACGGATACATTCACTGTGTGTTCTGCCTCATTTGTTGATTAAACAAAACTAACATCAACACAATTGACCACCAAGAGCGGAGTTTAGTCTCACAAAAAGATTGTTGCTGATTTTGTTAGCTTACGTGCTAACGTGATTGGAATATGCCAGTATAACAGTATAGCATTGTGGCTAGCAGCAAATTTTGTTAGCTTACGTGCTAACGTGATTGGGATATGCCAGTATAACAGTATAGCATTACGGGCGGCTACGTGGCGTAGTGGGCAAGGCGCTCGCCACGAAATGCTGGAGACGCTGGGCTCGTCAGTTCGAGCCCAGAGCTCCACATTTGCTTTCAGTTTAGCTGGTCGTCCGTACTAATACACATTGGCCGTATTAGGGGGTGGGAAACTGATGGGTGGGGATCGGGCGTTGTGGACAGCGACTCCTACAGGTCGGTTGGTGCGCCTGCGCAGTAGAATCAGGAAGTGTCGGGGGCAGCGTGAGCCTCCCACGCGTTACTCCTCGCCACTGAGAGATCGAGCTGCGCAGGTGAAAAGATGCGACTGCTGTTACCTCAAGTACCGGAGGGGACTTGTGCTATGTATGACTTAGTCCACATTGCAGCCGGCTTGTGGGAGGCAAGAAACAGCGTCCGTGACAGGGGAGGGTTGAATTGGATGATACGAAATTGGGATGGGAGAAAATATAGAAAATGGGAGAAAAAGTGGATAAAAAAAAAAACAGTATAGCATTGTGGCTAGCAGCTTGGTAACGTTAATGCTAGCAGAATGAATGGATGTAAACTTTATTTAACAGATTGCAGAATGGGTACAATACAATACGGCTCAATACAAACAATTGTTAAGGGAATGCAGACTGTTGTAGCTTGGACTGAGCTCCTTATAATAACTTGACAACACATGGTAGCCGCAGCTCCTTGGGACAGCTCTGCTGTAAACACTGGAAATAACCGTGCAGGTCTCTACTGCGCATGGGAGTTGAGCAACACCGGCTCCGTATCCGGCTCACGCAGATTACATGGCACCATTGTCTGCGAGTTTTGGCGAGTATCCAAAACGGAAACACAATTTCAGCGTTGCCAGTAGGACAACGCGTTATCCTGCCAAAACGGCGTTTATTTTTAACTTGGACAGCAAACGTAATCATTCGGCAACAAAAACGTTGCTGTATTCACCAGTGTAACCATGGACTTAGATAAATTGAGACTTGAGGCCTGACTCTTCTAGCCATTTCGTGATGCTCTGCAACGCAGCTGTTAACTTAACAGCTGCTAGCGCGGCTGTTGCTGCATAAGTCCACACAAGAGTGTCGTCAGCATACATGTGAAGATGGATGTCTTGAGGACAGTGCTGTGGGAGATCATTTATATACATGCTAAATAATAGCTGCCCCAACACGGACCCTTGTGGGACACCCATTGTACAGTTCATGACACTAGACAGAGTATCACCCACTTTAACACATTGCCTCCTATTAGACAAGTATGAAGACATCCATGCCAGTGCTGTTAGAAGAATGAGACAATTTTGACAGCATGGTTCACTGTGTCGAAAGCTTTGCTCAGATCTAAAAACACAGTGCCAGCTACAGCTTCCTTATCAAGCCTGGATTGTGTCTCTGGTGAAACTCCAGCAAGTAGAGTAACTCTGAAAGAGGATTCCTCTATTGTCTCAGCTCCTCCTACACCTACAGCAACACAGGTGTGTTGTGTAATGGAAAAACAACACAGCAAGGTACAGCGTGGCAAGCCTACCAGTACAGTATGGTACTGTGCCTACTGGTCAGTGGAAAGGCCCCAATAGACTGGAGAAGCTCCCTGTACTTGGTCCTACCTGCTCGTGCCAACTGTGATTGGTCTGGGCCATGTGGTGTCTCATCGTGGCTCCTTGGAGTCGAAGGGCGACCAGGAACTCCTAGAGATGGTATCAGGAAAATAAATATTATATTTGACTTCAAAGTTCTCTTCAGTTAAATGGTGGAGGGGGACACACCTTAACACTTTCAGTGCCAGCCATTAGACGAAGCTGTCTAGATAGATAGGGATCAGTCACCTTGTTTGTAGAGCTATAACTATATTCTATATTATAGCTATGGATACAATACTATGGCCCATTTGACATCACCTATCTATCGTTCAATATGTGAAAAAGAATAAATGTTTCCATCCATACGTTCCCGTGTTATACCGTAAAACCATAGGTATAAGTATGGTTTTAGGGCGGTCTAGGGTAATTCATGAAGTGCTGAGTTATAGCCCTACACGTCAATTCCACTATAGACGTTGTAATTTTTTGCCTGTATATGCTATTATCCCGAAATCAAATCTATATCATAGGTATTATGTTCCATCATGAATGCATGAAAGGGGGGGGGGGTCGTTTCTGATTATTTGATTGTCAGTAACGGCATTCGTATTGAACACTAAAAACGGTTATCAGCCTGATCGGTATGAAAGCATTGCAGGATTAAGCTAAAATTGACGTCAGATCGGTCTTACCTGCGATCGGGAGTATTCCAAAAATAATATTCCAATTGTTTGATCGCCATCTGGTACATCCAATGTCCATTTGGCCCACAGCATAATCCACAACAACATATCGATAGGGGATATTTGACGCGCGCCAATGGAACCGGGACCACCGTTCGCCTCGGCCGACAAGGAAAAATGAAACCCGAGACCTTTGGCCGTCCCACAGGGGAAGATACAAGGTTAGAAAGGGTGCTCGATACCGCCGTCTAGCGGGATGCGGCCGGTATTGCACCTTGGGGACCTCAGACTCATTCCATATGGTAACAACAGGCTCCCTGGGTGGATAATGAATAGAAATATCGAAAAAAAAGGGGAAAAAAAACTACCCAGAAACAACTTAAAGGGGAACTATTTTACTATTTCTTTCACTATTTGGGCACTTTTACACAATTCCTGTGAGTCTATGGAACACCTCTGTAATATATATATTTTTTTTATTCATTGTTTTGTATTTCTAATCAAGTCCTCAAAAACAGCATTTTTCTACCTCAAGATCTTAAGCCGTTTTGAGCCTGGGCTCCAACCACAATGGTTGCACCTGGTTCGCCTGAACATTAACATGCAGCAGTGTCTCTCTGACATCACAAATCGCGCACATTTTCAAATGACTCAGTTCAGTGAGGGTAAATATTGTGAGAGGAGAATTGGAAGAATGCGCCAATATGAGAATTTTGAGACATAGATCATATTAATATAAGTTCACATAGCTAGGAAACAATGCTAAACACTCAAAAAGGCCATTTATAAGATAGTTCCCCTTTAAGTCGTTTTTGGCACTGAACGACTTAGGCCCAGAAACGACTTACCGGTAACTAGTTTTTGGCACCCAAAGTGTTAAAGGACTAGAGTCAGACAAGAAGATAGATGCCAATGTCCTCTCTGTGCGTTCAGTAGAAAGCTATCCAGCTGCAAGCTAGCCTAGCTTAGCACAAATGAAAGGAAGCAAATACGGACCAGCTAGCCTAGCTGTTGGCCAAAAACACTGCTCACGTTTTAAGCTAGGTCTGTATCTGTCCTTATCTGCTTCCATTAATTTGTGCTAAGCTAGGCTAGCTTGCAGACGGATAGCTTTCTACTGAACACACAGAGAGGAAACTGGTATCCATCTTCTTGTCCGACTCTGGAGAAGACGGTAAGTGCATTTCCCATAATGTTGCTGCATTCCTTTAACACATCCGGTGCCGTTAACGTAGAACTACGTTTCTGTCGCCCAACCGTTGATCTACGTTTTTCTCACGGTATTTCTTTTAATCGCTATTGCCATTCATAATTCAGCGGGGCACCTTGTGCATACTGTTCCGAGTGTGTCTGAGCTGGCAGACGGTCTTATACCGCCCTCTAACGCCTTCGGCCATTATTGCACTCTATTAGGAACGGGGTAGTTTCTTTTCTCTACCGAGCTGCGGCGTGGGGGCGGGTCCTAAACACTCCGGCAAAACACACGCTTGTAGGGATGGTTTGGACAACTGACCCCGCCCGCCCGTTATTGTGCAATGCCCAACAACGTCGGAGACAGGATCGCTGTGGATAACTGGAATGGCGATCAGATAATTGGATTATTTCTTTTGCATTACATCAGATACAAGGTAAGAACACTACGTATAAATGTGATCGTTGATCCGATATTTATTTCTACCCCGATCGACGCTGTCTCTGTGTGTGTGCGTGTGTGGCTGTGTGCCGTTGGGTGCAGGAGGGGGGGCGCGCCGGTCTAAACCACATTGCATGCTTGCACGAGGAAGGATAATAATGATGATCTAGCATTGATTTCAGGAAGATTCGATAATCAAGCGAAAAATGACAACGTGTTTATTGAATTACACAAAAACGCTGTTTTCGCATCTTTTTCCTGGAATTACTCAGAAGCACCCAAACTATATTCATATTCAAATGGTATAAAACGAAAATGTACGGATGAAAAAATAATCTGTTTTTTGCATGTTGACTGGAAACAACTCACTGACACTCGACGGCGTTATTAGACCCATAGCTATACTATAAATATATAAGTTTAGCTCTACAAACTACAACTACGTTTACATGGGGTTAATGGACGGCAAGGCCAGGTCACTTCCCGGAAGGGGCGTGGCACTCACTGTGTTAATGTTCCTCTTAGGTTCTATTGTGTTAAATGGTGGACGAGGACACACCTTAACGTTCCTCTTGGGGTCCAGGGTGACTTTGATGGCTGTGGACAACATCTGGGGCTCGCTCTCCCGGCCGCTCACGCAGCTCACACCCACCTCTGTGGGGTAGATGGTAGGGTCCAAGTGCCTTGGGGGAGTGAAGTCGGGCATCTCCAAACGCTCTGGAATGGGGGAGTCTTTCACTACCGCTGTAGGGAGTGGTAAAAGATTAAAAAGGTATGACTATGTATAAACTGAAATGTTTGGTTCATGTGTTAAATTTAATTGCCCATGAATTCAAAAACAGCTATGTCCTCTTGTTGCCTTGTGCCTGAATGCATGTACCTGGATGTAATATTGTTCAGCTATGTACCATACCATTTTTCATATTTATATCCAAGTTCCACTTTTCTCTATTCCTGCAAAATGACAAAATCCTAGACTTGGGGGTGTATGATATACAACTATATATCCAATAAAGAAATTATAATTGATATTAAAAGAATCCCACCTAGTCATTTAAAACTGTACTCTTATTGGTCCACAATGATGAAGTGAAAGCTAATATCAGTTTCCAGTCCTCTTTGTTTAACGTACAAATCAACTCCCTCCTGACATTAAGTCCGGCCCGACCAGCCTTCATTTAATTTGGGAAAGCATCAGAACTCACGGACGCGAAACCCCTTCTAAATACTACTTTTTATGGTCACTTAAAATCTTGTGTGAAAGGAAAAATAAGAATTCTGTTGAAATGAGCTGACTTTGTGAAGAGGTTCACATACAACCCAACCCAACCCCCACCTCACCTCAGTGTAGAAGAGGTTTACATACAACCCAACCCCCACCTCACCTCAGTGTAGAAGAGGTTCACATACAACCCAACCCCCACCTCACCTCAGTGTAGAAGAGGTTCACATACAACCCAACCCCCACCTCACCTCAGTGTAGAAGAGGTTCACATACAACCCAACCCCCACCTCACCTCAGTGTAGAAGAGGTTCACATACAACCCAACCCCCACCTCACCTCGATGGTGAAGAGGTTCACATACAATACAACCCAACCAGGCATGCAGTCGTGCACAAACGCGGTTAAACGCCGTTTAGGTAGGTCACTGAGGCAGAAGTGCGCGCAATGATGTGCACGCACGCACACAAAAATGTGTTCACAATTGTCACTGGACTCGTCGCGCCGTGCGATAAGTACCCGGCCGGCACTTATCACCTAGACTTTGCATAATAATAGGATACCGATAGCATAACAACGAGAAGTGCCAAACCAAAATACAAGCCCTGTAGGCTACCAATTGGTGGGGGGTTGCTTGATCTGTGGTCCTGACTGGAAGGATGAGACAAGTTGTGCTTCAGTCTGATTCTGAAAGAAACTGTCCTTCTGTAAACTAACTCTAAGTTACATTGTTAATTTAGTTTGTATTTACTTTTCTAGTTTAAGTTCATTCAATTAAAGAAATTGTAACTACAATTACATTTAAAACATTGTTATGCATAATAATCATCTGTTCTGTGCGCAGAACATGTATGCGAGTGGCGTTTGGGCAGTTCCCATATTACGACTGCATCACTGAACCCAACCCCCACCTCACCTTGATGGTGAAGAGGTTCACATACAACCCAACCCCCACCTCACCTCAGTGTAGAAGAGGTTCACATACAACCCAACCCCCACCTCACCTCAGTGTAGAAGAGGTTCACATACAACCCAACCCCCACCTCACCTTGATGGTGAAGA
The DNA here is from genome assembly GCF_963971535.1 of Notolepis coatsorum. NCBI lineage: Eukaryota > Metazoa > Chordata > Actinopteri > Aulopiformes > Paralepididae > Notolepis > Notolepis coatsorum. The sequence continues at coordinate 66,667,134 of NC_140180.1, read as the reverse complement.
GGTTCACATACAACCCAACCCCCACCTCACCTTGATGGTGAAGAGGTTCACATACAACCCAACCCCCACCTCACCTTGATGGTGAAGAGGTTCACATACAACCCAACCCCCACCTCACCTCAGTGTAGAAGAGGTTCACATACAACCCAACCCCCACCTCACCTCAGTGTAGAAGAGGTTCACATACAACCCAACCCCCACCTCACCTTGATGGTGAAGAGGTTCACATACAACTCAACCCCCACCTCACCTTGATGGTGAAGAGGTTCACATACAACCCAACCCCCACCTCACCTCTGTGTAGAAGAGGTTCACATACAACCCAACCCCCACCTCACCTTGATGGTGAAGAGGTTCACATACAACCCAACCCCCCACCTCACCTTGATGGTGAAGAGGTTCACATACAACCCAACCCCCCACCTCACCTCTGTGGTGAAGCTCCACCCTCCTGCTCTCCACGCACAGGAAGTTGAGATGGGGGTTGTTCTGGTGCTGTGCCACACTGAATATCTTCCCCCCTTCCAGGTCCAGCACAATCTCCCCATGACTCTGGTCCTCCTGGAAACACAAGGAAGAGATGATGGTAAAAGTAGACAATTAAAATATATGGAGATTTGTGCAGGCGAGGCCCAGAAACATGGGCTTAAAAACCTTAAAGTGGAATTACACCCAATTTAAGTATTTAGACATGTGAAAAAGCCCTCAGCTCGGAACTCTGCAGAATCTGCACCTGGCTTGCAGACAACAAACTATTACATCTGGGTAAAAAAGAGTCCATTCTCTTCGGATCAAATAACAAACTCAGCAAGACAAACGACTTCTCTGTTACAGTGGGAGACAATATTGTCACAAGGAAAGATGAAATTACATACCTAGGGTCCATCCTAGAAGCAAATCTTTCCTGTGACAAAATGGCAAACAATGTAATCAAAAAAGTCAACCAACGAACAAAATTCTTGTACCGGATCTCCTCTCTGGTAAACAAGAATACCCTGAAGACTCTAGCAGGAGCACTCATTCAAGGGTACTACCTCTATGCTTGCACCTCATGGTACCAAAGCACCTCAAAGGCACTAAAAACAACATTACAATACAAACATCACAAAACAAACTGGTCAGACTAAGATAAGATATTCCTTTATTGATCCCCTTGGGGAAATTCAGGCATCATAGCAGCATGGGGGATGGGGGGTACAGGTAGTAAAAACAACACAAGCAGTGTAAACAAATACGTCAATATAATTTACTATCTAACTAACTGAAATATACAGTATTCACAGTATCACATAAGGTGCAGTATGCATGAGGTAGTGTTATAATTTACTGTCTAACTAACTGAAGTCACAGTATCACAGTATTCACATACGGTGCAGTATTCACATAAGGTGCACATAAGGGATAATGTATAGCTACGAGGTCATTGTCGCAAAATAATTGACAGATTAAAATACCGAGCCGCCTCGGCGAGGTGTCGGGGGGGTATGAATCTGTGGCTGAACGTGCTTCTGATCTTGACTAGCTCGTCGTAGAGGGGGTGGGAGGGATTCTCCAGGATAGCAGCCAGCTTCCTTCTCATCCCTCTCTCTGCCATCACCTCTAGTCTGACCAGTTCGACTCCCATCACGAAGCTAGCCTTCCTCACCAGCTTGTTCAGTTTGTTGGTGTCCCTCGAGTTGATGTAGCCCCCCCAGCATGCCACAGCATAGAAGAGGACGCTGGCCACTACAGACTGGTAAAATGACTGCAGCAGTCTATTGCACACGTTGAAGGACCTGAGTCTCCTCAGGAAGAACAGCCTGCTCTGTCCCTTCCTGTAGCGGACCTCCGTGTTGTCCGACCAGTTCAGTTTATTGTTCAGATGTACCCCAAGGAACTTATATGACTCCACCACCTCAACCTCCTCCCCTCGGATGGTGATGGGAATCGGGGGGGGGGCCTCTTCTTGCCCCTCTGGAAGTCCACCACCAGCTCCTTGGTCTTACTGGTGTTGCGTTGGAGGTGGTTGCTGTCGCTCCACCCCACAAAGCTCTCCACCAGGGCTCTATACTCCTCCTCATCATCGTCGGTGATGTAGCTTACGATGGAGGAGTCGTCAGAGAACTTCTGCAGGTGGCACCCGCTTGAGTTGCGGCAGAAGTCTGAGGTATAGAGGGTGAAGAGGAAGGGTGACAGCACAGTTCCTTGGGGGGCGCCGTTGTTGCTCACCAGTATGTCAGACTGACTGTCCTTTAGTCTGACGTACTGCGGTCTCTCAGTGAGGTAGTCCTTGATCCAGGCCACCAAGCCGTGCTCCAGCTGCATCACAGTGGCCGTCACAGCTAGCAGTGACGGCTGGATGGTGTTGGAGAAATCAAAGAACATAATCCTCACTGAGCTGCGAGGCTTCTCCAGGTGCGTGTACGCTCTGTGGATCATATAGATGATGGCGTCCGCCACCCCGATGTTTGCCTAGTATGCAAACTGCAGGGGGTCGAGGGAGTCTTTCACCAGGGGCTTGAGGTGTTGCAGGACCAGTCTCTCAAACGTCTACATGACGTGTGACGTCAGAGCAACTGGCCTGTAGTCGTTGAGGGTGCTGGGTCGTCCCTTCTTGGGCACCGGGACAATGCAGGAGGTCTTCCAGAGCTGGGGCACCCTCTCCAGCCTCATGGAGAGGTTGAAGAGATGTTGGAGCGGTGCTGCCAGCTGCTCCGCACATGCTTTTAGCACCCTGGGATTGGTGTTGTCCGGTCCTCTGGCCTTATTCACACTAATCTTGGAGAGCTGCCTCCTGACCTGGCTGTTAGTGATGTTACTGCTTGACCTTACTCCTAAAACCCACTTCACCCCTGCCCATTTTGACAACCTAGGATGGCTTAGAGTAGACGACAGAGTACAGCAACTTGCAATGGGCCTGGTCTACAAGATACACTACACCACTAAGGTACCCATGTATATGTCGAGGTACTTCCCAAAGGTCAGTGAATACCACGACCACACACCAGAGGGAGTTCCACAAATCATGTGCAACCCAGATTCAGCTCAAACAAGGGGCTAAACACGTTTCGCAATTATGCCACATCAATGTGGAACGCCCTACCCACAGCCGTAAAAAAAACGCTCTCAAAGAGCACCTACGGGAGGCTGCAATTCTAAACTGGCCCCCGTAAATGTCCGATCAATCAATCAATCAATCAATCAATCAATCAGGTACATTTTCTGTTTCAGAACTGAGACCACTAATATAGAATAAAGCACATTTTGTGGGTACACAAAATCAGTCTCCCATTCATTGTCTATGGAGAAGCTCCAGACTTCATACCTGATGACATCACAAGTTTAAGTCTTACTTCTCTGGTTTTTGACTAATGAGTCCAACACTGATCACAAGCAGCCATCTTGTGTGTGCGTAAATACAGGTGTAGATACAGGTGTTATTAATAACATTAATTATGGTCCCATTCCATTTAGGGATGTCACAGCTATGCCAGTGAGACAGCATGCACAATAACTGGCCCTGACACAGATAAATGGGAAAACAATTAATTACACCTGTATTTACCCTGCGATGACATGTCAAAATGGTCAATATGAAAATGGCCAATTAAAGCCCCAGTCCAGAATTATTTTGACCTCATACATGTCATGAAGTTATTCATATGCATCCTTCATGAGTTTAATTTATAGATGAAAACTTCGCTTTTTGGAACTTTCAATCTGTGCCATCCACGTATATATACACGTCTTTGCTCGCCATGTGTTGAACGCCAATCACGTATATATACGTTATTTGGTCCGTTTTCGATTTTAATATTCTATTCAGTGTCACGGACCTCTATGTTACCGTTAAAAGGCATACTGGGACCCAGAGAGTGCAGTACCGGCCAGATCCTGCTAGGTGGCAGTATCGCCCACCCTTTGAAACCCTGTTCCAGACCGCGTGTCACATCTAAACCCCTCTGGGCGGAGCATCTTTTACCAGACAAGTCTAGCGGTTAACCCGATCACATTGGAACGCGTCCATGGCCCCTCGATGCATGTGTTGTGCCGGATTATGTCGGGGACCCGATGGACACCAATACTGGAAATCGCGATCAGACAATCTTTTTGGAATACCCCCGATCAAAGGTAAGGACTATCTGACGTCAATTCCACCTTGATCCTACAATGATTTCATATCGATCCAGTCGATCAATATATGTAGTATTCAAAACGAATGCCGTTGATGACGATCCGAGCATCAAAAAATGACCCCCCCCCCCTTTGATGCATTCATGATGAAACATAATACCTATTATATACCTTTGATTTGGAAACTGTAGCATGTCCAGGCGAGCAGCACGAAGCCACGAACGCATTTAGCAAAAAGCACATAGCGCCCCATAGCGCCGTTTTCAGGAATTAGCCAGGATCACTCAAACTATACAATATTCACAACGGGATAACACACGAACGTATACACGAAAAAATGTATTCTCTTTCACATGTTGAACTGTCTGTTGTTACTGTCAAATGAGCCATAGTATTGTCTCCATAGCTATAATATAGAATATAGATACAGCCCTGCAAACACCGCGACGCACAGTGAAAATGCCTATATAAAAGCGTGGCGCATTTACTACAGGATGAGAATAATAGCTGGCAGAGAAAGAGTTAACCCATTGTAAAAACAATGGGAAATATGTGTTTACAAACAAATATTACATTTTTGTATTTGGTAAAATATTTACCAGCTGTCTTGCACTAGTGACTAGTCCTATCAAGAGCTCAAATCAATTAATCAATTAGAAAATCTAAAAATGTCCCCCATTCCTTTTTTTCCTATCTTGTTTTTTGGTGGTGGGACTACTCATTACGATTATGCATTGGGCCTTTCGCTCACCTTTCTGTCCGTCAAGGCTTGGAGGCGGCCCTTGGCAATGACGACTGTGAGGGAGAGGAGGCTGAGATTGTGATTGGGGTGGGGCTCAGACTTCCTCCTCGCAGCAGCAGGATCGCTGGCTGAGTAGAACTGTGAGTCATCCTCATCAGAATCTGAGTCTATGGGGGGAGGAGAAAGAGAGGAGAGAAAAAGGGAGAGGGGAGAGAAATGAAGAGGAAGAGGGAGTGGGAAGATGGAAATCAGATGTAAAGTTACATATACAGTACAATATATCGATTAGCATTACGACCGACACAACGTATCGTTACTTATGTGCCGTCTTTGCAGTGGAAATGGCAGATGTTCAAAGTCATAACATGTGCACAGTGGCGACTGGTTATTAACTCATTCTGCGCCATCGCTTAATGCGCCAGAGGGCGCTAGTACGCCATCGCGTTAATCAATGGGGAGACTGCGAGATTTGCGAGTGTTTAAAATATATCTTATATTATAGCTATGGGTCTAATACACCCGTCGATTGTCAGTGAGTTGCTTCCAGTCAACATTGTCAAAAGAGATTGTTTTTTCATCCGTACATTTCCGTTTTATACCGTTTTGAATATGAGTAGTTTTGGTGATTCTTAGGCGTCGGTTACACCTTTCGTATCATTTTCGTATCGTCGTCATATGCGTTTCGCTGCGACGTCGTGCGCCTCGAGTCACACTTTCGTTTTTTTTTCGTTTTTGTCACCCGAGCACACTGATGTAGTACACTGCCAAAGCAGTAGGTGGCAAACATGAAGGCAATTTCAACCAATCAGAACTTGAATGTGCCTGCAAAGCAAATGTCAACAAGGCGGCCACCATCTTTTGCCTAGTTACCCAATGCAGCAATTCTTTTTCAGCAAAGCCTAATAAAAGTGCAATAAACAAAACGGATACATTCACTGTGTGTTCTGCCTGTCATTTGTTGATGAAACAAAACTAACATCAACACAAGTGACCACCAAGAGCGGATAGTTTAGTCTAAAAAAAGATCGGTAGCATTGTTAGCTGCATGCTAACGTCAATGGAGTATGCCATTATAACAATATAGCATTGTGGCTAGAAGCTAACGTTAGCTCACGCTACTTAGCCAGCACCAAAACTGATGATATCGCGAGCTATCAGTAGTTAGATAACATTAGAGACAACGCTGTGTGTATTAAACAAAGGTGAATAGATGACTGGGCCATTTTGTTTAATGCTTGTTAAGTTGAAAGAGGAGCTCTGAGCTAACAGGGTCTGAATCCTGATAGCTCACGTTAGCCAGCTGCTCATGCAATCGGTAATGCTAGCAGAATGAATGGATGTAAACTTTATTTAACATATTGCATATGGGTACAATACAATACGGCTCAATACAAACAATTGTTAAGGGAATGCAGACTGTTGTAGCTTGGACTGGGGTCCTTATAACAATAACTTGACAACACATGGTAGCTGAAGCTATTTGGGACACGGAGCTATGTCCCAAACACACACACTGTTGTCACCGGAAGGGCACGCAGATGGTATCTACTGCGCATGGGCGTTTTCGCAACAACGGCTCCGTGCTGACTACACGCTGTTGTCGACGCGTTTTTTTTGCGTATCTCCAAACGCAAACACAAGGCTTGTTCGAGATGGGATAGGCGGACGCAGATCTGCGCAGGTTTCACTACTGCCTCGCCAAGCGCGTTGCATGACGGTTAGAATGTTGTCCGACTTGCTCTGAAAATCTGATGAGGCGAGGCGTGGAACTCCCGCGGGAGCGAGCCACAAGCAGCCTTCAGAGCGAGGCGCCACAGTACCTCTCACTCGGCTGCTCCCGGCTGGGAAGCGACTTGCTATGGTCGGGCAAAGCGCCTATTGGCTCAGAAAAGTTGTCAGTCACCAGCCACGTGACAGCCAGGGAGTTATGAGACGTTTGATTGATTGATTGATTGAAAACTTTATTATGTTATGCGTTATCAATCATCATATCATCATGATAAACTTCAAGCTGTCAGACACACACATACACACATGCGTCGTCTGTTTTGCCTCAATACTGTATATATAATTCTGTTTTGCCTCAATATACACAGTATACATATATATATTGATGCAAAACAGAATTATTCAGCAGTGTGTTGTGTGTGCGTGCGGCCAGGGAGCGCGCAACAAGATGGTATACATTATGGTATATGAATAGTATATTCCACTATAGCAGTATATGGTGTGCTGTACATTTTAATCTGATCTAATTTTGCACACGGCCATCGCATTATAATGAGCTGGACAGGTGTGTAATGTGTGTGTGGTGACGTGAAAGCGTATCTGCCATGCGAGACTAGGCGAGAGGCTCTCGTGAAATCGGCAGTGTCCGCCTTTTTAACTCCTCCCCCGGCTTCACTCGGCTACTCTCGTCTACTAGTCGAGGCGAACCGAAATCCATCTCGAACAAGCCTACAATTTAGCGTTTCAGCCGTATCCACAAAAAAACGCCAAAAAACGCATTTCTGTGTAATAGGGACATGAAACGTCGTCAAAAACGTATAAAAAAAACGCCAGGAATACACTAGTCTAACCATGGCCTTAGTAATCCCAGAAAAAGACGCGATAATAGCCCTTTAGTGGAATACACTAAACACGTTGTCATTTCGCCTGATTAACGAATCTTCCTGAAATCAATGCTAGATTATCATTATTATCCTTCCTCATGCATACATGAAATGGCCCTTGTAGCGTGGCACTCGCCCCGCCACCTCCTGCACTCAACGGTAAACAGCCACACACACACACACAGACAGCCACGATCGATCGCGGTAGAAAAAAATATCAGATCAATGTAAGATTTTATATATAGAGTCCTTACCTGGTATCTGATGTAATGCAAAAGAAATAATCCAATTATCTGATCGCCATTCCAAATACTGCTCGTGGAGGTCCGTCCCACATTGCCCGGCATTGCATATGAAGGGGGGAGGCGTAGGCGGCAGTATTTGCCCTTTTGCAAGCTCAGACCCATTCCCAATGATAACATCAGGCTGGATGGATGAAAAATGAATGGATATAGCTAATAAAATAAATAACGATTAAAACCCGACTTTTCTCGTGATTGGTGCTGAACGGTTGGCGAGTTAACTCGACTTTTTCCGTGATTGGCACAGAATGAGTTAAGGGCAGAGCCCCACCTAGTGTCACCAAAAGGAACTGCAGACAAATGGTATTCATTCTTAACACTTTGTCAGCCCGCCCCCTGAATGCCCATCACGAGAATTCTCGTTTTATTTTTTTTATTAGCAATCTGAATTCATATTTCATCAACCGAGTCTAAAGCGAAAAAAGCGCCCTGTATCGTCTCCCAGATGGTAATGCACCCTTTTGGATTGGACTCAATGAAAATGGATGAGAAAAAAAAACTCCGGAATCCACATTTCACTTCTCACGCATGTAACCGGAGCCGATCAGATTCATTCTGGACCCTCAGCACAGCGTGTAATATGTGTTTTACAGTATACGCGTTGGATCAATAAAATGATCGATTTTTGGAATGGCGATCAGGAATTGGAATAATCCATTTGGATACCATCTGATCTCAGGTAAGGAATCTATTTTACCAGTCTTAGGATAATCAGACCCGTTTTCACAGAGATATAAGCTTTTCTCCTATAATGTGATATGGCTGTTTGACTGTAAGAGCGATCAGGAACTGAGAGAATAGATTTTCAGCGCGCGGCACCAGCGTGCACACGTACACATATACTATCGATAATCTAGCGTTTATTTGAAAACGATTCATAAATAGGCCGAAAAATGACAACGTTCTAGAATATAGACCACCCGCATTTCATTGTATACTTGTATGCCGTGACAAATAAAACTCTTGACTTGACTTGACTTGACTACATTTACATTTACATTTAGTCATTTAGCTGACGCTTTTATCCAAAGCGACTTACAAGTTCTGTGCGACAAGACAGCAAGAAGGGTATAACTCTATCAGCTGAGTAACAATGTTCATCAAAGTGTTGCGTGTTACAGTGTAGGTTAGTTTATTAGGACAAGTGCATGACAGTAAGGTTAGTCGGGGTTAGATTTTTTTTTTTTTTTTTTTATATCATTTCAGATAATGGTTGAAGAAGTGAATCTTTAGTCGACAGCGAAAGATTGGACGGGATTCGGCTGTCCTAACTGGGATGGGTAGTTCATTCCACCATTGTGGGGCAAGGACTGAGAATAGGCGGCTTCTGACTATTACAGTACAGGGCGATTATCATGGAATCTTTTTTTTTTCGTGAAAACGAGGGCTTTTCAAAATGCTATAAACGGAAATGAACCGATAAAAAAACAATCCGCTTCGACAATGTTGACTGGAAATGAGTCATTGATAAGCGACGGGTAGATTAGACACATAGCCATAATTTAAAACATAGATTAAGCGATATTAATGCTAACATTGAAGTGGATGGTGGGCATTCAAGCACTAAATGTGCGCCCCCTGCTGGGCACTGAAAGTGTTAAAGATTTGCCTATTATTTGCTCAAATGTATTATGTATGGCTATAGCATCTTACTAAATTGCATATACATTTTATTAGTATTTTAGTTCATGTCATCTCTCTGCCTTGCTGTTTCAGACTGCGATCTTCTCCCGATCGTTAGGTCTAAAATAGCACGAGTGGGGCTAGCCCGTCTCTATCAATGCAGGGTGTACTGTACGTGGGAAAATCCAATCATTCACAGTAGACCACATACATTTTATGGCAAATGGGGCTCGAAGCCCCTAGCCCCAAGTGTACAACGTCATTTCGTATTTCAAAGTTGATTGGCTGGCACCAACATTACAGTCGGTAAAGAAGCCTTTCATTGCTAACGGCAGCTACTGTAAACTACCTAGCTAGTGACGTTACGTGAAAATGAACAAGGTGGATTATTTACTCTAGCACAGGTTTGAAATCCTGAATTTGGAGAACATATAAATCAAACATCTGGGTCCACACCAGCCACTGGATATCGTTATAACTCAAACGGCTTGCAAAGGTAACTGTGGGTTTAACGTTGAGTGGTTCTCGAAGAAGAAGTGGCTAACGGCTAGCATAGAAAATAACACACTCTTCTGTTTTCCCTGTCTGCTGTATGGTGGAGATGGCACCTGGTCCAAGACCGGTTACAAAGATTTAAAACATCTTTCTGAGACGGTAGTAAAACACGAGAGCAGTGGGAGTCATCTGGACAATGCTGTAAAATTAGGCTTACTTGGAATGGTAAACGTCACAGCCCAAATTGACACTGCATACAAGCGCTCCATCGAGCTGCATAACAAACAGGTGGAGGAAAACAGGTATGCGCTAGGTCGGATCATAACATGCATTAAACTGTGTGGAAAATGTGAAACAGCACTGCAGGACTCTCTGAATCCGGGAATATTCAGATGCATTTTCAAGATTATGTGCGAGGGCGATTCGAGGCTTCAAGCTCAGAGGCACTATGACGCTCAGTCCATATTCAAAAGGGACATCCAGTACTGTACAAGACATCATTTATCACCATACACGCAGACGAAACAACGATGTCTCTTGTAAATCACAAATGGTGATTGTGCTGCGCTACATGTTGTTACAGTGACAGAGGTTTTTTGGAGTTTGTTGAAGTGAAAGATAAAACTGGACGCGGCCTCTCCAATATTATCAAGGGTGTGCTGGAACCACTGAATCTGGGAGACAAGCTCAGACATATGATGGTGCGACTGTAATGAGTGGGAACGTCCGTGGGGTACAGACGCTAATGAAAGAGACGTACCCACATGCCCAGTTTGTTCACTGCCACGCCCATCAACTGAACGTGACCTTACAGCAACTGTTCTGCGAGAGTGAGCGTCCTGATATTTTTTTTGTGCAGATTTGACTGCTTTTGCAACATTTTTCTCTGGCGCTCCCCAAAACGTGTCACGGCTCTTTCAGAGGCAACACAGAAAGACATTCCAAGGCCACCAGCAACGTGATGGAACTTTAAAAGTAGAACTGTCAATGCCGTTTGGGAGTACCGTGCTGCACTGCTCCAGTGTATGGAGGCCATACGCACACAACCAGGGTGGGATGAGGCCACCATAAGTGAGGCGTACGGCCTGTCAAAGAAACTCCAGGACAGAGAATTTCTGCAGCTGCTGGAATTATTTCCCTTGCTTATGCCAGAGGTGGATGTTTTATACAACACTCTGGAAAAACAGAGCATAGATGCACCTGCTATTGGGAGTACGCTCAGCCATTTCACAGAGAATGTCCAGGATATGCGGCAGAAAACGGATGAATTGGCCGCCATCGTTCATGATGGAACAACAGACGAGCCAGGCCGACAAGTAACCAACACAGGACTGGTGATGAAGGAGGCATGTGACATCGTCATCTCTCAAGTGGAAGAGAGGTTTTCACAGAGTGACCACCTGATCGCTGCAAAGCTGGTTGACATCTCACTCTTCACACAATTTATCCTGTCATTCCCTACATCCGAGTTTGACTGTGCTGTGAAATGATGGCCTATAGAACACGAGGAAAAGTTGAAGTCTGAGCTACTCACTCTGTACCGCCACGCTGAGCTTCATACCAGTAAGATGGCCCTGTCTCTGTTAACATCCATCCATGAGAACAACCTAGAAGAGGCATTTACTGAGACTGTCAGTCTGCTGAAAATCCTCATAACAACTCCTATGATGACATCTGAGTCAGAGAGGACCTTTTCCACCTTAAAGAGGATTAAAAACGCGGCTGGGTGGCGCAGCGGAGATTGCGCTTGTCACCAATGCAAGAGACTCCGGTCTCGAATCCGGGTATCAGCATTGCCTCCAGCTTGGGCCAGCCGTCATACTAACTAGTTTGGCCGAGTTAGCGGGAGGGAAGTCGATGGGGTGGTAATCTGGCGTTGTGGACAGCGACTCCTACAGGTCAGGTCAGGGCGCCTGCACAGCAAAAGACACTGCCTAGGAAGTGGGTGAAGGCAGTGTGACCTCCCACGCGTTACACTTCACCAATGAGAGTCCGCGCTGTCAGGTGAAAAGAGAGCCGCTGGCTGTCTCTGCATGTGTCGGAGGAAGCATGTGGTAGACCTCAGGGCTCCCTTGACCGACCAGTAGGGGGCACATGCGCACAACGACCAGGTAGGGGAGGGGGGAATTGGCATAACGACTAAATTGGGATGGGAAGAAAAGCACAGAAAATCAGGCAGAGAAAAAAAGCATTATAAAGAAAATGTAAAATAAGTGGCGGTCAGGTGGCGTAGCGGAGATTGTGCTTGTCACCAATGCAAGAGGGTGCAGTCTCGACTCCCGGAGAGTCAGCATTGCCTTGGCTCGGGCTGATCGCTATACTAACTCGTTTGGCTGAGTTAGGGGGAGGGGAGCCGTGGGTGGGTCCTGGGCGTTGTGGACAGCGACCCCTACAGTTCGGTCGGGGCGCCTGCTCAGCGAAGGTAGGATCTGGTGAGAGGTAGTGCGGCCTCCCACACGTTACACTCTCCCAGTGAGAATCTGCGCGGCCAGGCTGGCTGCTGGCTGGCTGCACATGCGTCGGAGGAAAGCATGTGACAGTCTCCGGCCTCTCTGACCATCAGTAGGGGAAAGTGCGCAACAACCAGGAAGGGGGTTGGGAATTGGCATAACTACTAACAGTGGGATGGGAGAAAAATCGGAAAAAGATAATAATAAAAAAAAAAAAAAAAAAAGGTTTGCCACAGAAGCAAATCGCGCGTCTTGCGTTCCAGTTTATGTGGAGAACAAATAGTTTGTTTGTTTGTTTTGTTTGGGGTGGAAAAAGAAGCCTTATTTACGTTGCGGTTTTGAATCACCAAAAAGGTGATTGATTTTGTTTTGGAGAAGGAGAACGAAGCCCGCAGTTGACTGAAAGAGTTGCGGTTATATAATTTGTTGGTGTTTTATTTTTCTTTATTATTATTATTTCCATTGAATGACAGCCAGGACCAGTGGTGAGTCATATTTGAGAGTTATAATTGTTTCTCTGCATTGTTTACATGTGTAAGTTGAAGGCTTACTGACAGCGGGTTGTTCCCCACTATAGCCCGCCCTTCCAGCATCAGTGAGGGGCAGGTGTTAGAATGGAGTAGAAGGGAAAAAACGTCTCACCCAATCTGAAGGCCGACTTGCAAAGCTGGAACTCATCGTCATGGTGATTGCGGTGGGTGTGGTCTGAGGGGGGTGGAGGGGGAGGGGGCTCCCACATCAACAGGTCATTGTTGATCCTACGGGAGGGAAAATGGGAGAAAATCAAGTCACTTTGCTGTGGTTTCTGACATGTTACACACAGCTCTTTGCTGTGGTTTCTGACATGTTACACACAGCTCTTTGCTGTGGTTTCTGACATGTTATACACGGCTCTTTGCTGTGGTTTCTGACATGTTATACACGGCTCTTTGCTGTGGTTTCTGACATGTTACACATGGCTCCTTGCTGTGGTTTCTGACATGTTATACACGGCTCTTTGTGTGAGAGCTTTGTTTTGGGAGAATTTCAACCCGATACTGTTTTTACTGATGCCCTGTTTTAGCTAGTTACTACTGATCCTGATATTTTAAGTACCAGTGTTTGACTATCTCTAGGACAAGATTTAGCATGTTACCTGTTATATATGCTCTGGAAGGCCTGTTTACTAGGCAGCCGGATGTAAGCTAGAGGCATGCTGATGTCCACCACACACTGACACTGAGACACACACTGGGCCTGGAACTGCTGCATCTCTGCTGGGTCTGCTGGGATCACCATCTGGAGCAGGAGGAGAGGAGAGGAGAGGAGAGGAGAGGAGAGGAGAGGAGAGGAGAGGAGAGGAGAGGAGAGGAGAGGAGAGGAGAGGAGAGGAGAGGAGAGGAGAGGAGAGGAGAGGAGAGGAGAGGAGGGGAGGAGTTGGCATTGCATTACAGCCTGGACAACTTCATGAGGTGCTTTTGAGTCTCAAACACAGATATGCATGTCAAATGGAATAGGACTACTTCCTGGAAACTTTATTTCACAATTAAGAAACTGTTGTGGATAATCTTAGATTACCTGATACTGATGCCCTGAAGAGTCAAGATCAATAAATAACAAGTTAAAATTACTGTGTTTGTGTGTGTGTATATATATGGCGGTTGTCCTCTGTATGTCCTCATTAGCCGTCCGGTTGGCTGACTTTGCATTGCGTTTCACTGGGGAATGTAATTAATGAAGCTTAACAGCATCTGCTCTACACTTCCTGTTTAGAAAAGTAGAAACCCCCCAAAGTCAGCATGAGGACTGGCACAGATAGGAGGGACAGACTACCATGTCAACTACAAAACCCAGGTATGATGGAGTAAGATGTGCGCCCCTGTGTGTATGTGTGTGTGTCTCTGTGTGTGTGTGTGTGTGTGTGTGTGCGTGTGTGTCTGTGTCTGTGTCTGTGTGTGTGTGTGTGTGTGTACCTCCTCGGTCTCGAACATGGTGCGGTTGGAGGAGAAGGGGGAGCTGGTCTTGTCGCGGAGGTCACAGGGGCTCTCGAAGGACATGGTCGCCAGGTCCCGGGCCAGACCCAGTCCCAGCCCGCCCAGACTTTGGACCTCCCCTCCACTGACACGTACCACGATCCTGAGAGGAGCACCAGGGTGGGGGGGGGGGACAATCAGCTTGAGCTCTGCAGACTACAGGATAGCTAGATGAAGGTCACAATTCAGTGTTTCCCACACAGAGACGTTACTTGTGTGGCTCAGCCACATAAATGTTTACCCCACCAAATTAAACTCATACTGGCCAGTGTATTTACCATAGTGTATTTATACTTGTATCATTGAACATAATAATACTGTACATAAATCAGATTACTATATTTACTCAGTAGCTTTCTCAGATGTCGTCCAGAACCTGCGGCCCACAACATGTCCCTCAGAGAGCATTCCCTCCCGTCTTTTTCAAAGACGTTTTTAGTACCGTGGGCTCTATTGTTCTTTTACTGATAAATACCTGCCTCAGCTCAGGCTGTGTTCCAGCTGCTTTTAAACATGCTGTAGTGCAGCCTCTTATTAAAAAGAACAACCTGTACCCGTCTGTATATGTCTACCAAACCATCATCAACATCACAGTCATCATCACCATCACCACTCACCTGGGCAGGGAGTCATGGCTCTTCTTCACTCTGATACAGGGGAAAGAGCCTCCCTCCCAGCCCTCGTACGACCCTAGGGAGAGACACAAAACACCAGAGACATTATGGAGTGTACTGATATGCGTTTGTGTCTGGAGGTAGCTATATGTTGTCTTGGCCATGAGAGGATTTGACAAAACGGCAGCATCTTTCCATCTATTACCCAGAAGGTTTAGCGTATGTGTATGTGGACATCCCTCTCACCGTGCAGGTCTGTGAAGGAGGCCTCCAGCAGCTGTGTGAGGCAGGGGGCCGGGGGTTGTCCCGGGGCTGACGGGGCCAACGACTCTGCCAGGAGGTCCGGGGCCTCCTGGTGCTTCAGTTCCAGCTCCATCAGTTCCAGCACCAGGGTCTCCCCCCGGACCACCCGCTGGGCTGCGGGCCGGCGCTCTGGGAGGGGCCGCAGGTCCGGGACGGGGAAACGGAGCCTGAGGACGGCGTGGGGGGAGAGGAGGGAGAAGGAGGAGCGCAGCTCGCTGTTCTGGGTCTGGGAGGAGAGAGGGAGAGAGACGGAGGAGAAAGGAGATTAAAAAAGAAGCATGCGGGGACTGCCACCGTGGGCTATGCATGGCAACTTGTGGTCACTCACTCAGTCATGGACGATCTGGCAGGTAGTTTAGTAGGACATTTAATAGGATGTTTAGTGGAATGTTCAGTAGGATATTTAGTGGAATGTTTAGTGGGACGTTTAGTAGGATGTTTAGTGGAATGTTTAGTGGGACATTTAGTGGAATGTTTAGTGGGACATTTAGTGGAATGTTTAGTAGGACATTTAGAGGGACATTTAGTTGGACACAGGCTCAGATAATGTACATGCTTCTAGCAAATTCCACAACTGGCTGAGCCAGAGTTGTGCCGTAGGTCTGGACGGTTATTCAGCAACCTCTTGCTTCACAGTTATCTGGGAGATGCCCAGTACAACCACAGTCCGACACTGTTGGCCACTGAACACTGAACTCCACTGTAGCAGTTGTGTGTGTGTGCGTGTGTGTGTGTGTGTGTGTGTGTGTGTGTTGTGTGTGGTGTGTGTGGTGTGTGTGTGTGTGTGTGTGTGTGTAACCTACTTGTGTGTGTACAGGTCCTGCAGTCTGTGTAGGACAGTGGCTGAAGGCCTTGCTGAGGCTCTGTAGCCTACTGAGAATGTCCAAGTCCAGCTCAGCACTCAGCTCCGCCAGCTCCACCCGAACCACACTGTCCCTACACACCACCCTCTGTCTGCCCTGGAGAGAGAGAGAGACACACACACACTTTATTCATGTACACATTTTACACACAGGCAAGCAATGTAAATGCGTTGAGATATTCAGAGACATCTCAGTTTACATATGTGCTCTATTGACAATCAGGCAATGTTATAGGACTGATATGCACAGCCGCCATTTTGACTGGTCAAAGATAGAAAAAAAGATTTTTATGAATGTACATGATGTAGCCACTGTCTCGCTAGTGTGTGTGTGTGCGGGCGTGTATGTGTCTAAGGTTACCTTACGCAGGTGTTTCTCTGTGAGGTCATAGTGGAGCTGAGCACAGGGTCTGGCTGTGGCTCCTACTGTGAACATACCTGCTCTCTGAAACTGGAGCAACTAGAGAGAGAGAGAGCGAGAGAGAGAGAGAGAGAGAGAGAGAGAGAGAGAGAGAGAGAGAGAGAGAGAGAGAGAGAGAGAGAGAGAGAGAGAGAGAGATGGATGGAGAGAGATAGATGGAGAGAGAGGGGGGGGGCAGTGATGTTAGCTTGCAGCACTCTAATCTATTGGACCACTCATTATGGCGACAGATAGACAGTCAGTCAGACAGACAGACCTCGCTGTATTGTGGCGTGCTCCCCTCCCACAGACACTCCAGCAGCTCCAATCTGCTGAAGGAGAGGTCGGAGGTCACGGCCCGGCTGTGGCGACCCCCGCTACGCATCTCACAGGCCACCTGCACCGCTGCCGCCGTTAGCCTGGGAGAGAGAGATGGAGAGAGGGAACAATGGAGAGAGGAGGGAGGGATAGAGAGAGGGAGAAGAGGAAGGGAGTGGGAGAGAAGAGGAAAGGAGAGAGTGGAGAGAGAAGACTTTAAGTTGAGAGATACATTTCTAAATAGGACAGCAAATCTGTGTGTGTGTGCTGAGGTGTGGGCAGGCCTTATATATGTGTGTGTGTGTATACCTGAGGTGTGAGTGTGGGCAGCCCTTTGTGTGTGCGTGTGTGTGCGTGTGTGTGTGTGTGTGTGTGTGTGTGTATACCTGAGGTGTGAGTGGGCAGCCCTTTGTGTGTGTGTGACTTGTGTATACCTGAGGTGTGAGTGTGGGCAGGCCTCGTGTGTGTGTGTGTGTGTGTGTGTGTGTGTGTGTGTGTGTGTGTGTGTGTGTGTGTGTGTGTGTGTGTGTGCCTGAGGTGTGAGTATGTGGCATACCTGAGGTGTAAGTGTGGGCAGGCCTTGTATACAGTATGTGTGTGTTTATGTGTATACCTGAGGTGTGAGTGTGGGCAGGCCTTACACGTGTGTGTGTGTGTGTGTGTGTGTGTGTGTGTGTGTGTGTGTGTGTGTGTGTGTGTGTGTGTGTGTACCCGAGGTGTGAATGTGGGCAGGCCTTACACATGTATGCGTGTGTGTGTGTGTGTGTGTGTGTGTGTGTGTGTGTGTGTGTGCGTGTATACCTGAGGTGTGCGTGTGGGCAGGCCTGTGTGTGTGTGGGCAGGCCTGTGTGTGTGTGTGTGTGTGTTTGTGTACATCTGAGGTGTGTGTGTGTGTGTGTGTGTGTGTGTGTGTGTGTGTGTGTGTGTGTGTGTGTGTGTGTGTGTGTGTGTGTGTGTGTGTGTGTGTTTGTGTATACCTGAGGTGTGAGTGTGGGCAGGCCTTGGTGAAGCTCCCTCTCAGATGCTGGAAGTCTCTCTGGCTAAACATGCTGTCCTTGAAGAAGGCCAGCTCCCGGAAGAACAACTGGGACACCTGAGCCAATGAGGACTCTCCATCAGGCCCTGGGGGCGGGTCCTGCTGCAGCAGGGTTAGGGTGAGCCCGCCCAGCGACAGTCGCATCAACGCATCAGGTTTCAAGGGTTCTGATTGCCCGCTACGCCCTGGAGGGAAGTAGGACGAGAGTTTTTTCCTGTGATGTCACGTTGGGATATTTTCAAATGTGAGAAACATAAAAGATGAAAACGAATTAGCTAATAACTAACTAATAAAGAGACAAAGCACTGCCATAGTTTTGAAAGGAGAAATCTGTAATGCTAAAGATGATGGCAACAACTAAACTACTTGCTACAAAACAAATATTCATATTTTATATTTCCTATTTTAGGGATTTTGAGATATTGGAAGTAGTATGTTAGCATTAGTTTGCAATGGTAGTGGAGGTCAATGGGGGCATGAAGCACGTTTCTGAAAGATTCCATTATTAACAAGCCCATTGACTTCCACTGGCATTAACAAAATGCTAACGTTTTCTGCTACCAATCTCACTATCAAAAAACTAAAGAAAATAAGCAATTGTGTGAGTGCTTTTGAGATGGACTCAAAGACAGGTGGACCATCCCTTTAAAAAGGTAGGAAGGAAAACCATCATACAGACTGGGAGGTGACTTTAAAGGGTAGCCAACATGACCCCTGACCCCAACATGAGCCTTGAACTGAAACACTAGAGACATGCAGTGTTACCTCTGCTGAACTGAAGCACTAGAGAGACATGCAGTGTTACCTCTGCTGAACTGAAGCACTAGAGACATGCAGTGTTACCTCTGCTGAACTGAAGCACTAGAGACATGCAGTGTTACCTCTGCTGAACTGAAGCACTAGAGAGACATGCAGTGTTACCTCTGCTGAACTGAAGCACTAGAGACATGCAGTGTTACCTCTGCTGAACTGAAGCACTACAGAGACATGCAGTGTTACCTCTGCTGAACTGAAGCACTAGAGAGACATGCAGTGTTACCTCTGCTGAACTGAAGCACTAGAGAGACATGCAGTGTTACCTCTGCTGAACTGAAGCACTAGAGAGACATGCAGTGTTACCTCTGCTGAACTGAAGCACTAGAGAGACATGCAGTGTTACCTCTGCTGAACTGAAGCACTACAGAGACATGCAGTGTTACCTCTGCTGAACTGAAGCATTAGAGAGACATGCAGTGTTACCTCTGCTGAACTGAAGCACTAGACTAGAGACATGCAGTGTTACCTCTGCTGAACTGAAGCACTAGAGACATGCAGTGTTACCTCTGCTGAACTGAAGCACTAGAGAGACATGCAGTGTTACCTCTGCTGAACTGAAGCACTAGAGAGACATGCAGTGTTACCTCTGCTGAACTGAAGCACTAGAGAGACATGCAGTGTTACCTCTGCTGAACTGAAGCACTAGAGAGACATGCAGTGTTACCTCTGCTGAACTGAAGCACTAGAGAGACATGCAGTGTTACCTCTGCTGAACTGAAGCACTACAGAGACATGCAGTGTTACCTCTGCTGAACTGAAGCACTACAGAGACATGCAGTGTTACCTCTGCTGAACTGAAGCACTACAGAGACATGCAGTGTTACCTCTGCTGAACTGAAGCACTACAGAGACATGCAGTGTTACCTCTGCTGAAATGAAGCACTAGAGAGACATGCAGTGTTACCTCTGCTGAACTGAAGCACTAGAGAGACATGCAGTGTTACCTCTGCTGAACTGAAGCACTAGAGAGACATGCAGTATTACCTCTGCTGAACTGAAGCACTAGACTAGAGACATGCAGTGTTACCTCTGCTGAAC
Source organism: Notolepis coatsorum (assembly GCF_963971535.1). NCBI lineage: Eukaryota > Metazoa > Chordata > Actinopteri > Aulopiformes > Paralepididae > Notolepis > Notolepis coatsorum. The sequence continues at coordinate 66,647,398 of NC_140180.1, read as the reverse complement.
TGAAGCACTAGACTAGAGACATGCAGTGTTACCTCTGCTGAACTGAAGCACTAGACTAGAGACATGCAGTGTTACCTCTGCTGAAATGAAGCATTAGAGAGACATGCAGTGTTACCTCTGCTGAAATGAAGCACTAGAGAGACATGCAGTGTTACCTCTGCGGCCGCTACTCTGGGGCAGACTGGACAGAGATCCTGCTACAGGATAACGCCTGGGACAGCCCACCATTCCCTGAGGATAAAAACACAACATATACTAGGGCTGGGCGATATAACGATAACGATAAATATCGCGATATATTTTAATAATCGATATCGAATATCGAAATTTAAAAAAAAATTGAAAAGTCGTTTTTCTTTTTTTTTTTTTTTTTTTTTTTAATAATACTTTTTTTTTTACCTGCAACAGGGCAGTTTTAAAACCAGAGACAGTGGACAGACTTGTCTTTCTTGCCTGCAACTTAAAGTAATGGCTTTGCTTGTCCAAATGACAATACTGACCAAATTCAGATTTCTTTTTCTCTTGTCCATTTATTTTGTTTGCTTTCTAATTTAAAATACATTTTGAAACCGTCTGTACACAGTAGGATAGGTGTGCTAGCAGAACTAGACTCCAGTCACGAGTCAGTGCACATGTGCGGTGGTTTGTCCACCAAAAAAGCGCCAAAAGATCGAAAATAAACTAGCAGAGCCAGAACTGTTCAACTCCTCTGGAGCCACAGCCAGCAGAGAAGCCGGTTTACTTTAGCTTTTAAACCAGCTGCAGCCTGAGAACTGGAGTGTGAGGGGATGTAACACTAAAGATGGCGGCAATGACAAAGAATTGCTGCAAAATAAACATACATCTGTTGTTAAAAAGAAAAAAAAAAAAATGTTTTTTTTTTTTTTTAATTTTTTTTATACTTATAGCAATTCGATAATTATCGATATCGAGAAATAAAATAAAATTATCATATCGTTATCGCGATATGATTTTTTTCCATATCGCCCAGCCCTAACATATACCATTATCATCAACCCTAACACAACATATTACCATTATTATCAACCCTAACACAACATATACCATTATTATCCACCCTAACTGTTAACACATTGGATGCCACGGACGCTATAAGTCGTTAGTTCATGCCGACCTTTGAGTGCCCCCGACGCTATATAGCGTCTGTTTGCAGTTTTTTTTTAAATTTATTGGCGATTTGAATTCATCAATCGAGCCTCGGGTTAGTCTCTCTGAGCTCAATTGGGAAGATACCGCCCCCTATCGTCTCTCCCTGTGTAACTGCATCCCATTACTTCAGACTGATGCAGGGGGAGTGGTCAGTTTCCTCATTTTATTTTTCCGTCAAGGCATCTGAAGAGACCAAGTGATCGCCGGCCCTCAGAACAGCGTGGATTATGTATTTACAGTACCAACGCTGTAATCAATAAGCGTGATCGATATTTGGAATGGCGATCAGGAATTGGAATAATCTTTTTGGATAACATCTGGTCTCAGGTAAGGAATCTATTTTACCAGTCTTAGGATAATCAGACCCGTTTTCACTGAGATATAAGCTTTTTCCCTATACGTGTGTGTGTGCGCTGTGATTCCTGATGAGGAAATGAGAGAATCGATTTTTCAGCCCGCCTCTATAGCGTGCATAAGTACACATATACTATCGATAATCTAGCGTTTATTTGAAAACTATTCATAAATAGGCCGAAAAATTACAACGTTTTTGTGTATTCTAGAATATTCCAGTAAATGCTGTTTATCACGGAATCTATATATTTTCCTTGAAAACGAGGGCTTTTCAAAATGCTATAAAACTAAAATGAACCGATAAAAAAACAATCCGTTTCGACAATGTTGACTGCAAACAAGTCATTGATAAACGACAAGCAGATTAGACACATAGCCATAATTTAGGAGAGAGAATATGCGTTCACAACGCTATCATTGAAGTGGGTGCTGACATCCAACGGGGTTTCCAATGTTAAATGGCTGGCACTCAAACTGTTAAGAGAGGCAATGAAAGATATGACTGGTTTCATTAGGATTATAACATGATAATTACGTAAAGTACGTAGGTAAATACCTTTTAATTCTGGCAAAGTGGTGTTTAGTCTTTTAGATTGAATCTGTATTAGACAGACATTTCACTCCATTTCTGTATGAGCCCAAGGCCTGTGCGAGATAGCCCCGCCTTGTCTCTCCTACGTTACTGCACTAAGAGCAGCCTTCACTTACCCAATTCCAGGAATATGATTTATAGATATAATTTATGCAGTTACTGGTAAAGGAGATAGTGAATGAAAAATATTAAAGATATTTCCACTACTCTAAATCAAGAAAAAAAAGGAATGCTGATGAGTATCTTTTGTCAGCGGACATGGTGGTCATGTCAGTTTAACGACACAAATAAGTTACTGACACACAACACTGTTATTGAAACCAGGGCAGTATTCGCTCCTCATTCATTCCTTATGCAAAACAGCCCACACATTTAGGCCATTTATCATTCTTATGTATGAATAATTCATTAGATGATAGACTTTAGAAATAAAATCTTGAACATGGGCCAATTTAAATTTTTTAGAAGAGACGTGAGCATTTTTTAAAGATTAGTTTCTGACGCTCATAAGTATTATGTTTAAATTGTTTCTGCTCTATAAAGCTGATTTTGTTTTCAGAACATCACACAAATATTAGATTAGATTACAGACAACTAAATCTTATGGGCAGCTTACATATTAGTCTACAGGCTTCATAAAAAGAACACACCTGATTTAGCAGGAGGGAGAATGTGGGGTGTGTGCAAAGGCCTCTACACTCTTAACAGAAAGGGTGCTAAATAGCACTAAAAATGGTTCCTCGGCTCATAATCATCTACAGGCTGCGTAGAAGGTGAACCAAAAATATTACTGTTATGAAATACTGTTGTAAATATTTTTAAAGGGGGGGGGGTCAACTTCAGACAGTTCATAAAACTTAGTTTAGTTAAAAATAAAAATAAAGAGAGAGAACATAAATACAAAGGACAAGTACCGTATGATAAATATATTATATTCATAATTAATTATGTCAATATTTAATCAATTTGATGCTTTGAAGGCACAACAATTGTATTTCCAATTAATATTAGGGTAGAAAATACATTTGCTGGATTTAACGTGACTTCCTTTAATCGAATATGTAAATTTGTTAATTTGATTACATCTGTTCCCATCTTGTATTGTACAAAAAAGAAAATCTCGAAATACAACAAACAAACAAAAAAGAAACTTCCGGTATAAACCATGCCCACTTCTAGTCTTCTATCCAAATACAGATACAGATCATTTTGTTGGTTGAACAGATACAAATACAAATAATGACATCTATTCACACCCCTAATACACACACACACATGCCACCAGCCACATGCTGTACCTACCAGTGAGGAGAGAGGTGTGGGCTGAGGAAGGCTGGCAAGGCTGTGTGTTGATGACTCCATGTCACTGTCTGACAGCTCACTGCCAGAGCGCCCAGATGCTACACTACTGCTCATTATACCTGGACCCATGGAGTAAAACATGTCTGTAGAGACAGACACACAGACACAGACACACGTTGCTTCTGATGTTCCATCCTCTCCACTTCATGTTTCAGTAAAATAATCTCATAATACACTTGTTTTTATCTCTAATAGGACAAGTAACTCAAATGCATTATGATTATACCAAAGATACTGATTATGATTAGAGCAAAGGCCTATTATTGTTAAATGCACGATTGGTATATCTGCATGTGGTTACGTTTCAAGTAATTGATTCCATTCTGAAATTCATGTTGATTTGTGAAAACAATTCTAATAATAATAATTAATGCAGACGCCTATGTCTCTTCCTAAAGCTATTGTGAGCTCTGTGGAAGATTCCACAACCCCACCCAAATACTTCATCACCTCTTGTCTCTACAGAAATACAAAACTCTAGCTAGCTAACATCAAGGGTTCCATCTTACTGATCTTAGCCAGACAGTTCTGGAGTCAGTGGCCCCTCCTTGGGTGTTCCGTATATATACCTCCGTTCTCCAGACCGGTGAGGTAGGGCTCCAGGTCGGCCTCCAGGTCCGGGTCGGTGTCCCAGTCTCTGTCCCGGGGGCTGGAACCCAGCTGCTTGCTCAGGTCGTCCTCGATAAGACGCAGGTCGTCCGAGTCCAGAGGTCGACTGTGGACCCCCACGCCCTTTGCTTCTGGCTCTGTGGTGAAAGGGAGGCCAGAACCGTGTTAGTCTCTCTACTCCCTCTCCACAGTGACACATGTGAATGAATGAAAACGTTTATTTAAAATGGACACCACAGCTACATTGGACCAGCCACAGTGGACAGAGATTGAAAACCTTTATTTATCCCAGAGGGGAGATTCAGATGTCCTTTACAGCATAACAGCATAAGAGCAATTTAAAAACAGCAATTTAAAAACAGCAATTTAAAAACAGTTAATACATAACATACACTTATTCGTTTGTGTTAAAAACAAGATGGACAAGTACACAGGGATAAAAATAGCTAAAATAGGACTAAAATAGAGCTAAAAGTGGTGAAAAGAAAAATAAACAAGTCCAATAATGATGTTAAATAATTAAATTAATTGGTTACAGTCCACAACCCAGCTCCTCCAGTCCATGGCAGTTGGCCCGTCCTGGCCCTGCCTGGTTGTGGAGCCTGATTGCCACCGGCACAAAGGACTGCCCAAAGCGCTTTGTGGTATGTCGGGGGGGGGATGAGTCTGTGGCTAAACATGGACCGCATTGCAGTCAGCTCATCATAGAGGGGGTGGCAGGGGTTCTCAAGGATAGCATACAGTTTCCTCCTCGTCCTCCCCTCTGCCACCACCTCCAGACTGTCCAGGTCCGCTCCCACCACAGAGCTTGCTTTTTTGACCAGTTTGTTTATTTTGTCTGTGTTGGTGTTGCCCCCCCAGCATACCACAGCGAAGAAGAGGGCACCAGCAACCACAGACTGGTAGAACATCTGCAGCAGTTTGCTGCAGACATTAAAAGACCTGAGCCCTCTCAGGAAGAACAGTCTGCTCTGTCCCTTCCTGTAGAGGGCCTCTGTGTTGTCTGTCCAGTCCAGTTTGTTGTTCATGAGAACACCCAGGAATTTATAGTTCTCCACCCTTTCCACCTCCACCCCCTGGATGATGATGGGAGTTGGGGGCTTCCTCCTGCTCCGCAGATGGTCCACCACCATCTCCTTCGTCTTGCTGATGTTGAGCTGTAGGTGGTTTTCCTTGCTCCACTCTGTGAAGCTCTCCACCACAGCTCTGTACTCCTCCTCGTTGTCGTTGGTGATGTATCCAACGATGGAGGAGTCATCAGAAAAAGTTTGGAGGCGGCAGTTTACGGAGCTGAAACGGAAGTCTGAGGTGTACAGGGTGAATAAAAAGGGTGCCAATACAGTTCCCTGGGGGGCTCCAGTGTTGCAGATCAGCACGTCGGAGTGGCACCCCTGCAGTTTGACAGACTGTGGTCTGCCAGTGAGGTAGTTGAAGATCCAGGCCACCAAGTCGTCCTCCACCCCCATCACTGACAGCTTCTCGGCTAGTAGTGGAGGCTGAATAGTGTTGAAGGCACTAGAAAAGTCAAAGAATGTTACCCTCACTGAGCTGCCCGGCTTCTCCAGATGTAGATAGGCCTTGTGGACCATGTAGATTATGGCATCCTCCACACCGATTCTTCATGTTCTGCTGATATGCAAACTGCAGGGAGTCCGTAAAGTCTCTCACCTGTGGTTTTAGGTGCTCCAGAACCAGCCTCTCAAAGACCTTCATGACCTGTGCCGTCAGAGCAACCGGCCTGTAGTCATTGAGAGTGGTGGGGCGTCCCTTCTTGGGCACAGGGACGATGAGGGATGTTTTCCACAGCCGGGGAACCTTCTTCAGTCTCAGTGAGAGGTTGAAGAGGTGTTGGAATGTGTCCGCCAGCTCCTCAGCGCACGCCTTCAGCACTCTGGTGTTGATGTTGTCTGGCCCTCTGGCTTTATTCACCTTGACCTTGGAGAACTGCCTTCTTACCCGATCCGTTGTGATGAAGGTGGGTGTTGGGTTGACTCCGGGTGTTTGGTCAGGGCTGGAGTTCTGGGGGAGTGCTAGTTTTGTAAATGAGAGCATCGCTGCAGCTGTGTAATAGGGGTGGGGGGGGATATAAAAATGTATATTTATGCATCACATTTTACTGCAATAAGAATTATTGGGAGTGAGGTGAACAGACTGAAAACATTATCTTATTAGGGATGCACCGAATGGGAAATTCTTGGCCGAAACCAAGGCCGAAAACCGAATGCCGAAAGGCCGAAAATGATTCATAGAATAGATTTTATTTTACCAATGTTGTTCAGCTACCTGATTATGGAAAAATATATGATTATGGCAAAACTTAACTTAAATAATAAATAATCACTATTATGGGTCCATAAAACATTTATTCAGCACTTCTGAATGCATACAGTACATTACAATACATTGTCTTTTTTGGCGATTTGAATTCATATTTCATCAATCGAGCCTCAGGTCAGTGTTGCAGAGGGGACATATACCACATATACCATTATCATCAACCCTAACACAACATATTACCATTATTATCAACCCTAACACAACATATACCATTATTATCCACCCTATAATAATGGGGGGGGGGGGGGGGGGCAGTTTCCTCATTTAACTTTTCCGTCCAGCCAACTGAATAATCCATTGTGAACACCGGCCCGGAAAACGCGTGGATTATGTATTTACAGTACCCAACGCTGAATCAATAAACGCAATCGATATTTGGAATGGCGATCAGGAATTGGAATAATCTTTTTGGATAACATCTGATCTGAGGTAAGGAATTTATTTGACCAGTCTTAGGATAATCAGAGCTATTTTCACCTATATATCAGCGTTTGCCCTATGCGTGTGTGTGTGTGTGGCTGTGATCGCTGATGAGGAAATGAGAGAATCGATTTTTCAGATCGCCTCTATAGCGTGCATAAGTACATATATACTATCGATAATCTAGCGTTTATTTGAAAACGATTCATAAATAGGCCGAAAAATTACAACATTTTTGTGTATGCCAGAATATTCCAGTAAATGCCGTTTATCACAGAATCTATATATTTTCCTTGAAAACTAGGGCTTTTCAAAATGCTATAAAACGGAAATGAAGCGATTAAAAAACAATCCGTTTAGACAATGTTGACTGCAAACAAGTCATTGATGAACGACGGGCAGATTAGACACATAATTTAAGACAGAGATTATGCGTTCACAACGCTATCATTGAAGTGGGTGGTGGCATTTAACCATGCTTTACCATGTTAACAAGTGGCACTGGAAGTGTTAATGAGCTCAACCTCTGCCTGCTCTCGCGATTACAATAGGATTCACGTGATTACACTGATCATGCTGTACGTTTCATGTTGAATACGCCAGACTCTACTGGGCTGCAGTATAGCGACATGCTCTGGCTCCACGTCATACAGGTACATTATTTCATTTGTTGTGAACTCCCAACACTCGTTTGTCATGCCTTAGGTCGCATACACACAGAACACGGGAGGCCGCAAACTGCACCCATACAGTAGGGGTGGGGGAAAAACCATACAGCGATATTTAGCGTGCCGATATTATATCGATACACTGACGCCAAATACATTTGTATTGCTTGACAATCCCATTTTGCTGCAATAAAATGATTGGAGTGAGTAGAACAGACTGAAAACGTTATCTTATTAGTAGGGCTGTCCATTTATCGCGTTAATTAGATTAATTAATTACACAACAAACATATATATATTTTTTTAATATTTTTTTATCTCATTCATTCCATAAGAACGTAGAATACACATTTACAGACTTTTTTTTTTAATATGGTCCATTTGCATGTTCTTGGTATCTGATTCTAGGGACATCTATGGATCTCGGAATGTATTCCCAGTGTCAGAAATACTGTGTCTGTTACTAGGCTTGAGTAAATTGTAATGAACTAAATGAGAATATCAATAACATTTATTTTTTATCTTTGACTGTGAATAACACCATGCTAAAATTGACCAGACCTAAAAAATCTAAGCAAATGAATAAATGGAAGATGATTAAACAGAAGGTTTTGTAGATACAGTACTGAATTCTGCCATCCGGACACATGCAATTTGAAATATGATTGTTACAAAGGGTCAGATTAAACCGAATATATATATTTATTGCTTGAGATCCCTTGTATAATATTTGTATATCGTTTGATATCCCTTGTATATTATTTGTATATATACACGGAATATCCCTTTACCTAGGTACAAACCAGACCATAATACTCGTTCTCCTATTGGACAGCGACCCCTAGGCGCCAACGGCCATACCCCCAATGGCAAGTTCAAAGCCACCGCCAAGGCATGTCTCAACATGTCCAGGTTTGCGCAGTAATACGAGACAGAACTGAGGTTGGCACTAGATAATTCACCTTACGTATAAATACGTCGCAGGTGGATACAGCAGTAGTCTTATCCCAAAGTTGAAGCCTTCACCACGAGTCAACGACCAAGTGAAGTGAGCAACTTTGCGTCTAAATAGAGCACTTATAACATGTGCGAATAGGATAGTAAAAGTGTCAGAGTTTAGTGAAATAACGTCAAGTTCGACCTAGTTAATGTGAAGTATAGTGCACAGGAGAATCTACACCGGCGAATGCAGAGCCTTTTCCGGCTGGATTATATTGCTTTGGTACTGTGGCTGCTGGACCAGAGAACCGTCTACCCCACTGCTGTGTGGGATCTACCCTGTGAGGAGCACCATCGAGCCCGCCTCTAGGACCACAGAGGCTGGCTGGCTTCCGTCCATGCTGTCGAGCATACTTGGATTATAGCTGCTGCTTTGTTTGCCGATCAAGGGGAGTACATGTACCGCCTCCCGTAGCTGGAGCTTCTTTATTCCTCGTTGATCCAGACTTTGCTCCCGAACATTCCTCTGCCCTGCCGGCTTACAACCGGAGGGAACCCCCCTAGTGTCTCCAGCTGACTACGAGTGTGCCTTATGTAATTATTATGCTACAGGTGGCGTCAGTTATACCCATCTTACTATGCTCATGGACTTACGCTCTTGACCTACTTAAGTGTTCTTCGCCTTACAAGCGCAAGTATAATTCTCATTCTGTAACCTACCGTTGCTGCTATAATAATAAATCCCTCCAAATAGAACTTTAGGTGTCATTGTCGTATTCTTGTGTGGGTGTTCACCAGATATATCATGTACTGTATGGCCAGTAATTAAAGTACATAACTAAGTAGTGGTTTAATAATACCATACTCTCAATACAGTCAGGGAATTGTACCCCTCAGTTACAATGATTATAGAATATAGAATATCAGGCCTAAAATGGTTATGCGATTAAAATGCTAATTAGATTAATTAATTACAAATCCTGTAATTAATTAGATACATTTCTTTAATCGCCTGACAGCACTACTTATTAGATGATGTATGTATATTTTTATTCTGAAGGTTTTCCATTGGAGACATCATTTGCAGTTGAAAGGTAGGTTAGTAGGTAGGTGTGTAAACCTACCCACGTTGTATTTTTTTGTTTTGTTTTTGTTTGTTTTTGTTTATTTGTTATTGTTTTGTTTGTTCATATTCTGTTTGTATCTGTGTTCAGGCTCCCTCCAAAAGCTTTAAATAGCTTCTTGGGAGACCTGGCACATGCACACAATTTGCGACATGTTATCACATGAGGATACTCGCATGTAAAATGTATCGTGTGTGTGTGTGAATAAAATTCATTCATTCATTCATTAATACATCGGAATATATCGCAATATTACAATATATTACAATATCATGACTCTAGTATGGTGATGATATCAGACTGTGGGGCCTCTGGTGATTCTGCCGAGAGCCAGGAGCGGCTCAGATGGGTGGGATCCATTCACAATAATAGGAGGTGGTTGGCGGTACCACGTTGTACCTGCCCTTAGAGAGCACCCCGCTACTAAGTGACTCAACATGCTCGTCCCAAACCGGCACAGACCCCTGTGGGAAAAGCAGTTGTGTGAATCATACCTGTATCTATGCAGAGGGCAGCCAACAGGTCTGTGAGGTGTGTTATCTGATCTGGGGTCAGCAGCAGATGGACACAGCCCACCTTCCCATCCAGCTCCAACTGACAAGACAGACAGAAGGAGAGGAGGGATAGAGAGAGAGAAAGAGAGAAAGGGAGGGAGAGAGAGAGAGAGAGAGAGAGAGAGAGAGAGAGAGAGAGAGAGAGAGAGAGAGAGAGAGAGAGGGGGGGGGGGCATGGAAAAGGGTAGCGACAGAGAAAGAAATCAAATAATGGAGGACAGTTGAGCATAACAATGCTCTGGTCAATGTAATGTATGTAAATTATGGATTAACACCCAGAGTATCAGTACTGGATATTGGGTTGATCCTAGGGTCACCAAGAGTATCAGTGTCAGATATTAGGCTGATACCAGGGTAACGCAGGGTATCAGTATCTGACAAATTCCTCAATACCAAAGTCTGACACCAAGAGTCACATAAAATTTGATTATTTCTCAAAAAAATGTGTCCACTAACCATAAAAAGTCTTCAGTCTATACTGTTCAGTAAAAGTAATGGATCAGATCTCTACTCTGTGTCAAGATGACACTTAACAGTTTAGGACTGGGAAGTGTACTGGCTGTGACCAAGTGCACCCCTGGTGGAAATGGGAGGTACCACACACGCACGCACCTTTGGTCCAGGGAGCATGTCGTTCTGTTTGATCTTGACGGTGGTCTCGATGAAACCAGAGCAGCTTCCTATAAGGACTGGCTGTTGAGAGGGGGGGGAGGGGGCCACCGGGGGGATTTCCTCATCTTCTTCTTCTTCTTCTTCTTCTTCATCCTCCTCCTCCTCCTCCTCCTCCTCCTCCTCCTCCTCTTCTTCCTCTTCCTCCTTCAAATCCTCCTCTCCTTCACTGGCCGCGGCAGAACTGTGGTGATCCTTGGCTAAAGGATCCTGAGGAACGAGGGTGTGGTGGTGGGGGGGGTCAAGTACACGAGTGACGAGCAGCATAGAAACCGAATTGGTACAATAAGAACAGTCGTTCCAATTAAATTCAACTTGCTAGCTTTTCATGCATAGAAACTGAATGGTTACAATGGCCATTCCAATTAAATACAATGATACGCGTTAGCTTCCAGTTAAATTCAAAGAGGCTAGATCGACAGTGGAAGTCGCTAATGTGGCAGAGCTATATGTCATAATGACGCATGGCTCCAACCTCACGCAATTTCTACCTACAGTGGGCGGGTAATTTTAATTGTATCTCTCAATCAGCTTCCCACTCTCTCTCTCTCTCCAGGTAGCCAGAAGTAAAAGCTCCTTGCATTTTGTTTAGTAGGAGTGACAACCTTTGACGGGCGTTGTCTGACACCCGCCCCCTTTTCACCTCAGTGTAGTCATTTATACAGCCAGAAGCTGGAGCATGCTCAGTAGTTTAGGGCTGTATCTCTGGCCTGGCGACATGTACAGAGCTGGCCGTCACGTGGGCGCATTTTACTCAAATGCAACTTTTCTACAAATACAAGAGACCCAGAGTGGAATTCCCCTTTAAGAAAGTTCCAGGCAGCTTATTTTCCATCTATATCCTCCAACTCCCTGAGAACATATGTGTATATACACCACATTCATATGGTCCAAAGATTCTGTATCAGGGCTTTAAAACTCCATTGTGTATTTCTTACTTAAGTCCCCCAGTGTGTTAGCCTCTGGTACAGACCCCACGGTTTACCTGCGTGGCTCCTGTGCTCTCGTAGAACATCTGTACAGAGCTCAGCTGCAGGATCTTGTGCAGGAAGGCGGGGGGCTGGTGGATGTCCACAGGCACGGCAGTCTGACTGGCTGGGTCCCGCACCGCCTCGTCACAGTACTCCAGTCTGCCAGCAGGGGGCAGCGCGTACACACAGACACACCAATAATTATTTCCACAATACAAAAGCACAAAGGATACATGATACAAGATACAAGATACTTTAATGCCACACAACGATGGTTGGTGGTAATTGTTTGCGGTACAGATTGTTAAGCACTGGTTACATCAACATGAAACATGAAACATCAAACGCCCCCCTCCCACCTCCCAATCCCCACAATAAATACATATATACATAAATACATACAGGACAGTCACGGTAACAGTGTCAGTCAGTGACAGATGCTTGCCCGGGGACGGACTGCTGTGGGGAAAAAACTGTTTGTGAAGCGTGTGTGTCTGGTTAGAATGGACCTGTAGCGACCTGAGGGCATGTGCTGGAATAAGTGGGGTGCTGGGTGAGAGGGACACAAAGGTAAAAATGGAGATGTAAAGGACTCAAGATGATGGAACTCACAGAAACACTCAAAACCACGAAAAACATAAAGAGAGTGGGATTTGCCGCAAACTAGGTGTTATCTCAGTCCACCGTGTTTGTGATGGCGGTAGCAGAAGGGGTTAAGGCAGGGCTGGCATACTCAATTACCAAGGAGGCCAAAATGAAGAAAAATACAGATGATTTTGCGGCCGGATACATAATTATACATAAAATACATTTTCCTGATGTCACTAGCTTAATTAGTCATTTTGTTTATCTATTTAATTTGTGCACACCAGCTCAATATGTTACTGTAAATGCACCTCTGTTCATTATCTGGTACCTCAATGAATACAAGGAAGGCTATATGTTTAAAAAGTGGGTAGAGGCGTCATATATATTAAACAAATAATAAATCACATTTTCCTTACCCCCCCCCCCCCCCAAAACAATACATATTTGAGAAACGAAGGAGAATACACACACATACATGCACACAAAACATCTCTCCTTGTAATTCCTGGTGTTAAACGGAATAATGGATGGATTGTCCAAAAGAGGGTCCTGAGGGGGGGGGGGGGGGGAGAGCAAGCAAGAGCATATGTATTGTATTGTATTGTATTTATTATGTGTATATCTTTTAATCTACATTTATTTAGATTTAAGTACTGGACTGTCATTATTGTTATTATTATGTCGGTCATAGTCCTGTGATTTATTGTGGATTTCTACTGTTAATGTATTGTGCGTCTAGTTTTATGTTAAAAAAGGGTAAATAAAAAAACATTTGTTCAAAAAAAAAAAAAACATCTCTCCTCAGCTTTCACTAGTCTGACACAAAACATCTCTCCTCAGCTTTCACTGGTCTGACACAAAACATTTGGCTTTGATTTTGAAGTAGGTGGAATTAATTACAATTATGGATTTGCAAGCTACATACAGTATTGGGTTTACATTCATTAATGACCCACCAGAGATTTGTAAGATTAGCAATTCTAGGTTAAACTGGTCCTGGACTTGGAGAACTAAGTGGAACACACATTCACTCTCACACACACACACCTCTTACCTCACCACCTCTTTCTATCATAGCTTTCACTTATCTTGCGCAAACACAATTATTGCCACGGTTTTGATTTCCGAGTAGGTATGATGAATTAGCAATAATTCCCTTGATAAAGTACAATTTGATGCAGTGAGTCGAGTGAAAAAGGATGACTGGTGAGCTTTTAGAAGCTAAATTAAATTAAAACATGAGGTACAATCGAAGGCTAAATACTGGGTCCTCATCCAGTGGCCCAAGAAAGCAGGGTTAGGCTATTGACTACAAACACGATACACGATGCAGGTGCAGATAACGCTCTGTAGGTTTGCTTGAAAAGGCGAGACATTTGTAATGCCACGCAGAGAGAGAGGTGCGTCTGATTTGTATCACAGGCCAGTTGAATTGCGGCTAGGAGAGGCAGTGGAAACAAAGTTAATTCAGTCTGGAGGCCAAATGAAAATGCCATACGGCCCTCAGGCCTTTAGTTTGACACGTATGAGTCAGTCAGCACCCCTTATTTATATCCATTAGCATGTTTAGCATGATGCTAACAAGTGCTCAAATGTTCTGCTTCCACCCTCTCAAACACCCTGGCTGGTGTGAGGTCCTTTTGTATTAAATGACTCCCAGTTTGTGACAAATCAAATAGGCTTCGTAAGGTCCCCCAATTGCTGTTTTTATCATAAATCGATCAATACACTGTATTAGATCCCCACGTGGGGTATCATTGGAAAGCCACACTCATTGGCTACAACCCTGTCCAAAGTTTTTCGAGATCGCCAAATGATTGACGGAGCTAGAGCCTTGGGAGTCGGGGGTGGTAATGTGTACTTTGGCGCACGCCTCACATATCGGCATGTAACTCAAGAACCGCTGAATGGATTTTGTCACCTGAAATGCACACCTGAGCCGCTAGAGGTCGGCAAAGTGGCACGTCACGAATCGTCCTCAAGAGGGCCCACATGTGAGGGCCCACATGTGAGGGCCCTTGGATGTTAACTCTGCCAACAATGATTTAATATGCGTTTGTTATTTGATCGTTATTTCTTTTATTCGCTATTTCCAATCGTTATCCATCCAGGGAGCCTGTGTAACCATAGGGAATGAGTCTGAGATCGCAAAAGTCCAATACCGCCACCTGGTGGTATGCGGCCGATGTTGCACCCCCTTTGAGACTCTGTGTATGTGGCTGTGTGTCGATGAAATTCATCCGGGCGGACTTTTCTAGTAGCCTGGACCGATGGCTTTACCCGATCGCATTGAATAGTTTTCGGGACCCCCGATTCATTATGCTGTGGTGGGTTATGTTGTGGCCCAAATGGACATACGATCTACCAGATGGCAATCAAATAATTGGAATATTCTTTTTGGAATCTCACCGGCCACAGGTAAGAGCAATTTAACGTCAATTTCAGCTTGATTGTGCCTTGTTTAGCCATCGCCCTGATCAGCATATGCTGTTGTACTAACGAATGCCGTTATTGACAATCAATTAACTCATTCAGAGCCACGCCCCTTTGACCATATTAGGGGTAGCGTGCCAATAAGGAAGTCAATGGGAGGACGGGGAAATTTGTGAATGCTTAAACTATATCTTAAATGATGGCTATGGGTCTAAAACACCCCTCGCTTATCAATGACTTGCTTGCAGTCAACATGTACGAAACGGATTGTTTTTTCATTGGTACATTTCCGTTTTATACCGTTTTGAATACGAGTAGTTTTGGAGATGTCTAGTAATTCCAGAGAAATTCCGCGATAATCGCCCTTTACTGGAATACATTCACCTACATAGATTATCGATAGTATATGTGTACTTATGCACGCTAGAGAAGTGGGGTGAAAAATCGATTATCCATGCCGTGGTCAGCGGTAACGTTACGCACACACACGCTGCGATGGCGGAGAAAAAAACATCCGATTAACCCAAGACTGGTAAAATAGAGTCCTTACCTCACATCAGATGTTCTGCAAAAAGATTAATCCAATTCCTGATCGCCATTCCAAATATTGATCGCGTTTATTGATCCAATGTTATAGCACCTAAACACATAATCGACGCTGCTCCGAGCCTCCCCAGTGAATGTGGTAACAGCTATTGCTTGCCCGAGAAGGGAAACCCATGGACCGGAATTTTTTTCTGATGCACAGTCCCACCCAATCCAATCCAATGATGTGCAATACCATCCGGGAGACGATAGGCGGCGGTATTTGCCCTTTTCGAGCTCAGACCCATTCCCAATGATAACGTCAGGCTGGATGGATGAAAAATGAATGGATATTGCTAATAAAAGAAATAACGATTAAAACCTGAGTTTTCTCGGGTTTTATCGGGTCTTGGCACTCAACGCATGGCAAGTTAGCCCTCCTAAATGTCAGATCACTGAATAATAAAACATTTTTAGTAAATGATCTGATTAAAGAAAATAACTTAGATTGCATCTGCCTAGTAGAGACATGGCTAAATAATGACACAGCTACATCAATAATGATAGAGGCTTGTCCACCAGACTATAATTTTCTTCAAATACCCAGAAAAAATAGAAGGGGGGAGGGGTTGCAGCAATTTTCTCCTCAAAACTCTTGTTTAGAATCACAGAACTAGGCGAGTTCATGTCGATGGAATATCTTGCCATTGAGCTCAAAACAGAATCAACCATTATAGTCACAATATACCGCCCGCCTAGACACTCACCAATATTTATACAAGAGCTCTCTGAACTGATTTCACCGGATTTCACCGTGTTACCGGATATGATAAGGTGATCCTAAATGGAGACTTGAACATCCATTTTAATAAGAAAACAGACTCCAAAACTATAGAACAAACAAATCTACTGGATAGCTTTGATCTAACACAGCATATAACAAATGCAACTCACAGGCTTGGGAATACATTGTATGCTAACGTGAAGGAGGCTTTCAGTGCGACTTCCCTGCCCCCCCTTGGCCAGTCAGACCACAACCTTGTGAGGCTGGTATCTACATACAGGCCTCTCATTAAGAGACAGCCACCGACCACCATGTCTGTCCCACAGTGGTCTGACGACGTCGAGGAGGAGCTACAGGAGTGTTTCAGGTCGACAGACTGGGACATGTTTACATTTAGTAATTTTTTTGTTTGAGAGGGTCCATGGAGACAACATTGATGGACTATCCCACTGCATCACAGACTACATCAGGTTCTGTGAGGAGAGCATCGTACCCACAAAGAAGGTATGCTGCTTTTCAAACAATAAACCCTGGATTAGCAAGGACATTAAACACCTGCTAAACAGGAAAAAGAGGGCCTTCATGGCAGGGGACACTGAGCAGGCCAGGGCTGTCCAAAGGGAGCTCAAAAAATAGCTAAGGGCAGCCAAGGACAGCTACAAGGACAGACTGGAGGGCCTGTTTTCAAACAGCAGGGCACACCTGTTGAGGGCCCCCCAGAGCGTGCAAACGAGTTCAACACGTTCTTCAACCGCTTTGACCAGAGTGGCCTCCCCACACCCCTCCCCCCACCCATCGACACCAGCACCAGATCACACCTACAAAGCACCCCCCCCCCCCCACCCACCCACACCCATCAGCACCGGCACCCCACCCCCAACAGCAGCAGACTGCCTACCACCCCCAACCCTGACGATCACTAACAGTCAGGTCAGTAGGCAGCTCTCCAGGATTAGTGTAAACAAGGCCAGAGGACCGGACAACACCAATCCCAGGGTGCTCAAAGTATGTGCGGAGCAGCTGGCAGCACCACTCCAACATCTTTTCAACCTCTCCCTGAGGCTGGAGAGGGTGCCCCAGCTCTGGAAGACCTACTGCATTGTCCCGGTGCCCAAGAAGGGACGACCCAGCACCCTCAACGACTACAGGCCAGTCGCTCTGACGTCACACGTCATGAAGACGTTTGAGAGACTGGTCCTGCAACACCTCAAGCCCCTGGTGCGTGACTCCCTCGACCCCCTACAGTTTGCATACCAGGCAAACATCGGGGTGGAGGATGCCATCATCTACATGCTCCACAGAGCGTACACGCACCTGGAGAAGCCGCGCAACTCAGTGAGGATTATGTTCTTTGATTTCTCCAGCGCCTTCAACACCATCCAGCCGTCACTGCTAGCGGAGAAGCAGCTGGAGCACGGCTTGGTGGCCTGGATCAAGGACTACCTCACTGAGAGGCCGCAGTACGTCAGACTAAAGGACAGTCAGTCTGACGTACTGGTGAGCAACACTGGCGCCCCCCAAGGAACTGTGCTGTCACCCTTCCTCTTCACCCTCTACACCTCAGACTTCTGCCGCAACTCAAGCGGGTGCCACCTGCAGAAGTTCTCAGACGACTCCTCCATCGTAAGCTACATCACCGACGACGATGAGGAGGAGTACAGAGCCCTGGTGGAGAGCTTCGTGGGGTGGAGCGACAGCAACCACCTCCAACTCAACACCAGTAAGACCAAGGAGCTGGTGGTGGACTTCCGGAGGGGCAAGAAGAGGCCCCCCCCCCCCCGATTCCCATCACCATCCGAGGGGTGGATGTGGAGGTGGTGGACTCATAAGTTCCTTGGGGTACACCTGAACAATAAACTGGACTGGTCGGATAACACAGAGGCCCTCTACAGGAAGGGACAGAGCAGGCTGTTCTTCCTGAGGAGACTCCGGTCCTTCAATGTGTGCAACAGACTGCTGCAGTCATTTTACCAGTCTGTAGTGGCCAGCATCCTCTTCTATGCTGTGGCATGCTGGGGAGGCTACATCAACTCAAGGGACACCAACAAGCTCAACAAGCTGGTGAGGAAGGCTAGCTCCGTGGTGGGAGTCGAGCTACCTAGACTTGAGGTGATGGCAGAGAGGGGGATAATAAGGAAGCTGGCTGCCATCATGGAGAACCCCTACCACCCCCTCTACGACGAGCTAGTCAAGATGAGAAGCTCGTTCAGCCACAGACTCATTCCCCCCCCGACACTAAACTAACCGCCTCGGACAGTCCTTCATACCAGCGGCCATCAGGCTCCACAACAGTGGGCAGCAACTAGCAGCCTCCAGGCTCCACAACAGGGGGCAGCGACTGCTACCAGACATTGACCTGGGACTTATAGGAACCCAAGGAGGACAACCTACACTACCTTAGGCATACTGCACCTTATGTGGATACTGTGATACTGTGAATAATGTATACTCAGTAGATAGTAAATTATAACACTACCTTATGCATACTGCACCTTATGTGACACTGTGAATAATGTGAATTTTTTTTTTCAGCTAGTTAGATAGTAAATTATATTGACCAAATTGACCTAATTGTTTACACTGCCTGTGTTGTTGTCAGGGTTTCCGTTAGAAAAAATTGTTGCCGGTCTCCGTGACCTGCAAGATTTCAATCTACCGGACAAATGAGATTAATTCCGGTCATAGTTTAGTGAGCTTTAAAACAATTGATAGGCAGGCTATATAAAGAATGTCATCCTCAAGGCATGTAGATTTATAATATTATTACTTAAAACTAGGCTACTTTTGCGTATACAGTCATTAATTAATATATTCCAAATAAAATAAGTCCCTCGATACTCCGTGCTGCTGCTGACTTGAAATAAAATAGACCGCGTATGTGGGCAGTCGGTCCGACACTAAACAGCAGTCTGTTATAATCACATTTTTATGAGCTAACGAATTCCGTTATATTGGACATTTGTATTAATTATATCAAGCGAAGAACTGAGAAAGCAGAGAGACGGCAACATTATCGTGGTTTGCGTGACGACTCTCTCCACCTCGCAACGACTTATTTGCAAAGAGTATGGCGCTGCAGAGAAGCTGATTTAGCTGTTATTGGCTCTTTTCTGGGAACCGCACAGCAGCGCCCCCCACCCAACATTGGCTGAAAATGGCTGAATTGGAGTACTGCTGGAATACTGCATTGTGCTGTTGCCTCTCTGGCTCTGCAGCTTCACAAAAGTTTGCACACCCAGCACTAAGCTCTCGCCGACAACGTCGTTGTCATTATTAGAAGCAACGAGGAAACAAATGTAATGATCGTTTCGTTCATCGCATAGGCTATTTAATTTTAGCCTATTTTAATACAATTCAAATAATCAAATTGTGCTTAGACTCAGGGAATTATTTTCACCGGACATTAAGACCGGAGATATTAAATATGTCGGACTTCAACAGATTTTGCCGGTCAAATACCGGTAATTACCGGCTAACGGAAACGCTGGTTGTTGTTACTACCTGTACCACCCCCCCCCCATTCCCCCATGCTGCTATGATGCCTGAATTTCCCCAAGGGGATCAATAAAGGAATATCTTATCTTAGACTTAGTTATAACAACAACTGGGCTAAGCATAAAACATTTCTCAATAACTGAATTACCTCTCTCCGACCATCACTGTATATTTTTTGATACTCAAATAACCCTTACTAAAACTAAAAAATAAATCATAGTTCAAAAGAGGCTTCTAAACGACAAGGCTGAATCAAAGTTCATTGATCTTATCAGACTACATGAACCACACAATCATGACAGCTCTCTAAATGAAATGGTAGAAAATCTCAATGATGCACTGTCATCTGTATTAAATTCTGTCGCCCCACTAAAAACGAAAAAGAAGAGCCAGAGCCTCGCCCTGGTTGAACTATAATACGGTCAACAAAGAAAAAAGGAAATGTCGTGCAGTGGAGCGAAAATGGAGAAAAACAAAAACCACCATATGCTGTGATATATACAAAGATGCTTTAACTGCTTATAATAAAACCATCCGCTTAGCAAGGAAAGACTACTTCTCTAAAATCATTACAGAAAACGCTGGAAACTCCAGAATCCTTTTTTCCACTATTAATGTACTACTCAACACTGCCCCTACACCTCCTCAGTCATCAATGGTTAAGTGTGAAGAACTTGCACTATTCTTTAACAACAAAATAACCTTGATCAGGGCCAGCATTACTCATGATGGAAATAAAGCTGATTGCAGCAAACCGCGCAATGTAACCATGAGAAGATTCACATGCATCACATTAGATGTACTCTGCAAAACTGTCTCAGAATGTAACTCCTCCACCTCAGACCAGGGTTTCCGTTAGAATTTTTTTTTGCAGGTCTGAGTGTCCGGTAGATTTCAATCTACCGGACAAATGGGATAAATTCCGGTCAGAGTTTATTGAGCTTAAAAACAATTGATATGCCTATATAAAGAATGACATCATCAAGGCATTTATAATATTTTAACTTAAAACTAGGCTACTTTTGCGTATATACAGTCATTAATATATTCCAAATAAAATAAGTCCCTCGAGACTTCGTGCTGCTGCCGACTTGAGGTGTCGGTGGGCAGTCTGCCCGACCTTAATAAACAGCAGTCTGTTATAATCACATTTTTATGAGCTAACGAATTCCGTTATATTGGACATTTATATTAATTATATCAAGCGAAGAACTGAGAAATTTGGCAGAGAGAGACGGCAACATTATCGTGGGTTTGCGTGATTTATATCTCCACCTCCCAACGACTTGGTGCTGGTCATAATGTCCTGTGAAAATAATTCACTCTAAACACAATTTGATTATTTGAATTGTATTAAAATAGGCTAAAATTAAATAGCCTATGCAATGAACGAAACAATCATTTGTTTCATCGTTGCTTCACCAAGCAGCCGGTCTAATAATGACATTCTGTTGTCAGCGCGAGCTGGCTGCTGATATATTTACGTGAAGCATGGAGCAGCAGTGTTTTTAGGTCCGGTCTGGAAACCGCTCAGCAGCGCCCCCACCCAACAGCTGAATTGCCAATGGCTGAATTGGAGTACTGCACCCTGCCGGCCGGCAGATGGATGCTTCTCGCAAATATATCAGCAGCCAGCTCGCGCTGACAAGACAGTGTCATTATTAGACCGGCTGCTTAATGATTGTTTGTTTCGTTCATCGCATAGGCTATTTAATTTTAGCCTATTTTAATACAATTCAAATAATCTAATTGTGTTTAGAGGGAATTATTTTCACCGGACATTATGACCGGAGAGATTAAATATGTCGGACTTCAACAGATTTTGCCAGTCAAATACCGGTAATTACCGGCTAACGGAAACGCTGCCTCAGACATTGACCCTATACCTACAGCTTTCTTCGAACGGGTGTTTAATAGTGTTTCAAGCCCTGTGCTAGATATCATAAACACTTCCCTTAGAACTGGTATTTTCCCAGATGCCTTTAAAACAGCAGTTGTAAAGCCATTACTAAATAAACCTAACTTGGATAGTAATGTAATGGCAAATTATCGTCCAATATCCAACCTACCATTCATTAGTAAAGTACTTGAAAAGATAGTTTCAGTTCAAATAAATTCCTTTCTTGAAGAAAACAACATCTTAGAAGAATTTCAGTCAGGATTCAGAAAATATCATAGCACTGAAACTACCCTCACCAAAATAATCAGTGACCTCAGGCTAAACTCTGACGAGAATAAGATCTCCATCCTTATCCTGCTAGATCTCAGTGCAGCATTTGATACAATCGATCACGATATTCTAATCGATCGTCTTGAAAACCATGTCGGTTTCTCAGAACATGTGCTAGGCTGGTTTAAAACATACATCAGAGGGAGGAAATTCTATGTTAACACTTTAATCGCCGAAGACGCTGTGCAGCGTCTTTCCCCGCCATGCTTATTCTGCCGAAGACGCTGGACAGCGTCTTTGATATCAATATTTCAAAAATCTGTGATCGAAATCATATTTCTCCCCCGGAGACATTATATGTACTGGTGAGCCCCTCTCAACTCTCCAACGGTTCAAGAGCGCCATCTGGTGGCCGATCGGCCGATCGCCCAAACAGGAAGTGATGCGGATGAAGTGGTGCTCACCCATATTTTGTCCGGGCACTCGCTATCGTTAGCAGGACTCCATCTTGACACACTGGATGTCGATCGGTTGCAAATAACTCGATAAACAACATGATTTGGACGTATATACTATTATACAGCTTGGAAATGGATCGGGTATTTCTACATCCCATAATAGGAATATTTCAGTTCCACGCTCATCGTCCAACGGCGCGAGGAAGATACGGTAAGATCCAGCATTATTTTTCAACGTGTTCTTTACTAACTGCTCTAATGATCATATCACCCACACTAGATGAATGATATAACGTTGCCCACGGAATTATAAACGACCCCCCGCCCATCCGGTCAACATCAGATCATACTTAGTAACTCCTAGAAGCACGTCCAGTTGACATTTTTTATCTCGCACAGATTCCTATCAAACTGTATTTGATCATCAATATAATGCATTTGGGGCTATAAATCAAGTTCTGGAGAAAGCTGCAGAAAACGATAAAAACATACTTATACTTTAGACCGTATTTTAGTATGAATATGTGAATGAAAAAGTATAACGTTGCTACACCCTGAACAATAGATATAGGACGTTGAATGGGCCATAGTAATGTAAATTTAGCAATACAATTAAAAACGTTATAGCCCTGCAAAGAAGGGGAATTTCTCCATGTTAAATAGGGCTGGCGAGGGATGGTAAATTATGAATTTAACCCCGGCGATCAAAGTGTTAAACTAGGAGATCACATGTCTGATATATACGACAACAACTATGGAGTTGCACGGGCGGTCAGGTGGGGTAGCGGAGATTGTGCTCGTCACCAATGCCTGCGGTCTCGACTCTCGGAGTCAGCATTGCCTTGGCTTGGGCTGATTGCTATACTAACTCGTTTGGCTGAGTTAGGGGGAGGGAAGCCGTGGGTGGGTCCTGGGCGTTGTGGACAGTAGGGATGGGTATCGTTAGGATTTTATCGATACTACTACTCTTATCGATACTGCTTAACGGTTCGGTACTTTATCGATACTCTTATCGGTTCTTTTTGCTTATTTTTTTGCAAGAAAAAAAGACAATTAATTAACACTTTAATCGCCATGGGTTAAATTCATAATTTACCATCCCTCGCCAGCTCTATTTGTCTATGGAGAAGTTCCCCTTCTTTGCAGGGCTATAACTTTTTAAATTCTATTGCTACATTGCCATTATTATGGCCCATTCAATGTCCTATATGTATTGTTCAGGGTGTAGCAACGTTAAACTTTTTCATTCACATATTCATACTAAAATATGGTCTAAAGTATAAGTATGTTTTTATCGTTTTCTGCAGCTTTCTTCAGAACGTGATTTATAGCCCTAAATGCATTATATTGATGATCAAATACAGTTTGGTAGGAATCTGTGCGAGATAAAAAGTTTCAACTGGACGTGGTTCTAGAAGTTTCTACGCATCATCTGATGATGACCGGATGGGCGGGGGATCGTTTATAATTCCGTGGGCAGCGTTAGATGATTCATCCAGAGTGGGTCATATGTTCATCAGATCAGTTAGTATAGAATACGTTAGAAAATAACGCTGAATCTTACCGTGGCTTCCTCGCGCCGCTGGCAGATGAGCGTGGAACAGATTCTTTTCTATTATGGGATGTAGAAATGCCCGATCCATTTCCAGGTTGTATAATAGTATATACGTCCAAATAACGTTGTTTATTGAGTTAGGGCGAGCAATCTATTATCCAGTGTTTCAAGATGGAGTCGCGGGAGCTATAGCGAGTGGCCGGACCACATTTGGATGAGTACTACCGGTTCAAAGGTTAATATACGGTTGGCGATCTGCCGATCGGCCACCAGATGGCGCTCTTGAACCGCTAGAGAGTTGAGGAGATCAGCAGTGTGTCTCAGGGCTCCGGAAAGGAAATATGATTTCGATGACAGATTTTTGAAATATTGACATCAAAGACTAGTTACGGCGTCTTCGGCAGAATGAGCATGGCTCGGAATGACGTGAAAACTCGTTCCCGGCGATCATAGTGTTAAGAACAGAATCGACATTGCTTTATTATTTATACAACTTTATAAATAAGTATTATAAATAAATATCATTTCTTCAGCAACAGCAGCAGCAATGTTCTTTTATATAACTTTATAAATAAATATAATAAATTAATATAATTTCTTCAGCAACAGCAGCAACAATGTTTTAAATGTGTCTGACTCTGAATTATAGTCAGTGTGTTACTGAGGACATTCCTGCAGGGAGGGGTATATTTGCAGTTGAGAGCATTGGTCATCTCCCTACAGTAAATATTAGAAATGATTGAATTATTGTAAATTTGTGTGGAGTGGTGGGAATAGCTGCTTCAATAATAACTTATAACAACAACAACAAACAAGTTAGACAACTATGTATACAAAAAAAACGATATACACTGAATGATTAGTTGTTACCTAAACTCCTTGGACTCCACTGTAGAGAACGGGTGCAGGCCTTTGACAACAAACTTTGTCACAGCCCTGTGACACTCGTTCACCCTATCCTCTGTCATTCTTACTCTAGCTGCTAGGGAGAAAGGACTTTGGGTGGTGGAGGTAGAGGGAGGATGTGTGGTGGCCCTGGGCTCACTGGGCTGGGACATGGTGGCTGATGCCTCAGCTTGACGATCTATAAAACGTTTTTAGATTGTAGTATTTGTAGTAGGGATGTCCCGATCACGTTTTTTTGCTCTTGATCCGATCCCGATCATGTGATTTTGAGTATCTACCGATACCGATCTTTCCCGATCCGATCAAAAAATTTATTAAAAAAAAGTAATTTATTATTATTTTCTTTTTTTTTATTTATTTTTTTTATTCAACAAACATGACCATGTGCACGTCTTAAACTCATACTGAGGCCTTAGTTTTGGGTTTAAATTGCATATCATCATTCATTTATTTATTGTCACACAGAGCAGAAGAATTTTGCCAAAACAAACCAATAGTATCCAGCTGCAGAACGGCAGACCAGCCACACTCTCAGACCCAAACGCATTTCCTTTGATTTAATTCTACATCAAATGATTTATGTCAAGGATTGCAATGCCTCGCTTGAATGAAGTTAACTTTTCACCTGGATAACGTCAACATTCAGGATGAATGTAATGTGAGAAATTGGGATTAAAAAATAAAAATAAAATAGTTTTATTTGGGTCTGAGAGTGTGGCTGGTCTGCCGTTCTGCAGCTGGAAACTATTGGTTTGTTTTGGCAAAATTCTTCTGCTCTGTGTGACAATAAATAAATGAATGATGATATGCAATTCAAAACTAAGGCCTCAGTATGAGTTTAAGACGTGCACATGGTCATGTTTGTTGAATAAAAAAAAAAAAGTAAAAAAAAAAAAAATTAAATCCCGATTTCTTTTTGTTTTGTTTTGTCGATCCCGATCTTCGGAAAATCACGTGATCGGCCCCGATCCCGATCACATGATCGGATCGGGACATCCCTAATTTGTAGCTAAACAATTATTTTGTTTATTAGCCTATTTGTAATAATTCGTTATTAGCCTAGGCAACTCCGTATCTTGGCTTACTGGCTGCAGTGGACGTGGATGCAGATGGAACACTGCGCGCAAGGCAGTCGAATACGGCGCATTTCTGCACACTAATATCATGTTTTGCCAACAGATGTTTGCTTACTGGCAAATGTTTTGTTGCACTTGTGGCAACGTGCGTTGTCGGCATCGACTCTTGTAAAGTATATCCATACTTTCGACCGCTTCGCTCTATCCGCCATCACGACTCAGTGCATGCAGAGGCAGAGCTGTCTGTGTCAGCACGAAGTACCCGTATGTGTAGGACTATCGCGACTCGCGAGGAGTGTGTGTAATAATAATGGCTCGCTGCGGCTCGCTTCTCGTGCAGAGACAGAGAGAGGAGAGATCGGTCGCAACTTTTAAATAATAATAATAATAATAATAATAATAATAATAATAATAATAATAATAATAATAATAATAATAATAATAATAATAATAATAATAATAATTTCTCTAGAGTATCGATAGCAGTACCGATGATGTCGGAGCTTATAAATACTCCAGTCTTTTCTTTTTATTTTTTAAGATTTTTTTTTGGCGTTTTATCGCTTTATTGCTACTGGGCAGTCCAGTAGAGAGATACAGAGGAGGAATGGGAGACAGAGTGGGGGGAAGACATTCGGCAAATAACGACGGGTTCGCGGCTGAGCGCGCTATGTGGTTCGCCACTGGGGCACCCAGATCATTTTTAAACTGAATCATTTTAAACTATTTTTATTATTTGTATTACTGAATGAAACTGTAAACAGAGAGCCTATTGGGATGCTAGATCCTAATGTGAAACACTGTGATTTACCATACCTTGCTATCTGTCTATCTTTTTATGCTCGTTATTATTATTATTATTATTATTATTATTATTATTATTATTATTATTATTATTATTATTATCCTACCTACTTGATATGATGTTAGAGCGATGCTCTGTTGTTGTGAGCGACACACTGCTCTGTTGTTCTATAAGGTAACTTAGAACTGTACTTTGTAAAGAAACTCAAAGTGTTAAGACTGCTCTGTTGTATGTTAGAGCGATGAACTGCTCTGTTGTATGTTAGAGCGACGGACTGCTCTGTTGTATGTATGTTAGAGCGATACTCTGTTGCATGTTAGAACTTTGTAAAGAAACTCAAAGTACTAAGAGCGATACACTGCTCTGTTATATATTTTTTATTGAACAATCTTATCACACTTTTTTACTGTCCGTTTCTATCTTATTATTTTTAGCCTATTTTAAACCGAATCAAACCGCACTTTTTAACTCTATCTAATCTATTCTATTTTATTATTTGTATTGCTGAAGAACTGTGATTTGCCTAACCTTGCTACCTCTCTATCTCTTTGTATTTAAAAAAAAATTGATGCTCGCTTATGCCTGTATTTTTTACTGTTGTGAAGCACTTTGAACTGCAACCTCTGTATGAAAAGTGCTATACAAATAAAGTTATTATTATTATTATAATCTCGTGGTTGGCACTGAATGGGTTAATCAGAAACTACCCCTTTCATCCATTCATGATGGAACATAATATACCGATCATATGCATTTAAATTTTTAATTGTAGCGTGTATAAGGACGAAATGCCAATGAATTAAGTATAATATGCGTCGTGGCCTATTACTAGCCTCCGAGGAATTACCCTAAACAGCTCTAAAACCATACTTATATTCACCACAGTATAAAACGGAATGTATGGATGGAAAAATTATTTCTTTTTCACATCTTGAACGATAGATACTCGATGCCAAATGGGCCATAGTATTGCATCTATAGCTATAATATATATATATATATATATATATAATTATAGCCCTGCAAACAAGGTGAGCGACTCCATAGACACATAGCGTGGCAGCACATAGTCATATGCCGTTCCCAGCGTGGCAATCAATGAGTTAAGAGGTTAATGTTGAGTTTCTTTTTTAAATGTAGCCAAGAGTAAAGACCTTAACCCTATCAAAAGAGCAGTCAAAGTTTATATTTTCATTTTTACCGATGTTTTTAAGATTTACCGAAAATAAGAATGTATCGGAAATTATATCTTTTATCGTAAAACTGCGAGGAAATGACTACATCCAGATTTAACACTGCCATTGGAAAGAAGAGCATTTTCCCTATCCATAGATGTATGATTTGGCCATAATAAGGTCAAAGTCAAGTTCAAGGTCAAATATGAATTTATAATTAAAATTTATTATAATTTATTACTGTATCTACAAATCCTTCTGTTTAATCATCTTCCCTTTATTAATTTGCTTAGATAAGCTCACTGAGCAGCCATCAGGCTGCTAAACGAACAATAAACACTATGCAACAACCATCAAATGCACACAGCACACACACCCACACGCACACACTCACTCAAACAAACAACACACTGCAGCACCCAATCTCCACACTTTAGATCACACAAACACACTTTACACTTTATATTTATTGATAAAGGAGTTGCACTACAACTCGTACACCTACTGTGAATTGTACCTAAATTGCACCTCGTCCCATTTCTGCCTTGCACTATATAGTATTGTATATTAGTACACTGCACAGTATTGTATATTGTA
Source organism: Notolepis coatsorum (assembly GCF_963971535.1). Classification (NCBI taxonomy): domain Eukaryota; kingdom Metazoa; phylum Chordata; class Actinopteri; order Aulopiformes; family Paralepididae; genus Notolepis; species Notolepis coatsorum. Next base: position 66,619,062 of record NC_140180.1, on the reverse strand, counting down.
TGGTAACTCAGTTACGTATATTCTGCATCGAACATTGTACATATGTCTAAACTGAACACTGTGACCTCATTTTTTTACTTCTAATTTTACTATGTTATTTTATTTCATACTTATCTTGTCTTGCACAGTCTCTGGAGCGTAACAGTAAGAAGCATTTTGTATAAAAGTATTCTGTACTTCTGTATGACAACTATTAAAGAAACAAGAAACTTGAGCGAGCTCGATTCCAGCACAATTGTAACATGGTGTTATTCACCGGCACAGATGCAAAAGAAAATCATAATTTATATTCTCCCTTTCTTCATTACAATTTACTCAAGCCTAGTAACAGACACAATATTTCTGACACTGGGAAATACATACCCCCAGGTCCCTAGATGTTCCTAGATACCAAGAACATGCAAATTGACCTTGTAGAAGTGGAGCAATTTTCCATTTACTGAGGAATGTACGACATTTCTGAAAATAGGGCCCGAGTAGAATACCACATACCTATATTTAAATAACCGGAATTATAGGTACTTCTCCTAGTCATATGGATGGATACCTGTAACATTGTCAGGGCTTTCCCTAAACAATGGTATAGGGGTGCAGAAGCTCCACTATGGCAACGCACCAGCACCACCACGTGTAAAATATATATATATATATATATATATATATATATACACACATTTAAAAATGTTTCATAGAATTCCAACTAAAGATCCAGACCGGATGAAGCTATGGCTACTTGCTCTGAACATAGATCCCAACACACAACAGAAATAATCTCTCCACGTGGTAAATACACAGGTCACAACATGTTTACAGGAACATTTTGGAGTTGTATTTGGAGTGTATTTCGTGACTGTTGGGAACTAGGCTACATGGAGGAACCTACTTCCAGTGAATGCCGCTTAGCTAGGCTAAACGTGCGGGTGTTCCCTACGCCTAATGCATGCACAGAGAAGAAAAAGGTATGCATCTGCTTGTCTAACTCCAGGGTAGATGGCAAATAAGCTAATTTCCCCAAAAGTTGGCATGTTCCTTTATTAAATTGCAGGAAATTACAGCATATGGCTTTCTTTATTGCACATTTTTTTGCCTCCCGGACAGGGGGCACAGCCCCCCTCTGGACCACTTCATAGTTGTAACCATCTTGTTTGAAAATCCTGGGGAGAGCCCTGATTATAATATTCAGTGTTCATTTGGAAAACATTATCCAAAACATATCTATGCCGAATTATTCCTTACAGATGTCTGGCAAAGTTCCGTTTGTTGAGATGCAGTCCAGGGACAGAATCAGATGGGACACTTAAAGGGGAACTATCTTATAAAGTTTCAAGTTCAAGTTCAAGTTTCTTTATTAGTTGTCATATAGAACAGTACAGAATACTTTTATACAAAATGCTTCTCTGTTACGCTCCAGAGACTGTGCTAGACAAAAATAGATAAGTATAAAATAAGTATAGCAAGTATAAAATAGAAGTCAAGTACGTAGACACAAGTGTTCAGTATGTACATATATACAATGTTCAATGCAGAGTAGAAGTAACTGAGTTACCATACAATATACTATACAATAATAATATACAATATACTATACAGTGCAAAGCAGAAATGGGATGAGGTACAATTTACAGTAAGGTGTAATGAGGTATGGGTTGTAGTGCAAATTCTTGGTCTTTTCCAGTGTTTAGCATTGTTTTCTAGCAATGTGGGGTTGTATGTGGGGTTGTATCAACAATGTCTGTGTCTCAGATTCTCATTTTGGCGGATTGCTCCAGTTCAGATGAGACAATATCCTCCCCCACTGAACCAAGCCATTCTGATTTTACTCGCTATCCTACGTAGCAAGGAGCTGATCTACATACCTCAGCTCCTTCTGTGGTTGAAGCTAGGGCTGGTCGATATGACCAAAAACGTTATCGCGATAAAATTATAAAATTATTTTCATATAATTCAATATCGATAATTATCGTCGATATAATGTCTGTCAAGTTTAATTAACTTCTAATATGCTGCTGCGAATGTCTCAAGTCGAGTTGATGTCGTCATCAGTCCTCGCACGTTAGCAGTTAGCCGACAAGCGGAGTATCTCATGACAATAAATGACACTAAAATACTCTCTTCCGCCACAATATATTGAAACGACGTCCACTCCCACACTACTATAAACGTGGCCTCAGAATTCAAAACACACACATACTCGGCACGTAAATATATAAAACAGTGCCGTGCAAGCTAGTTAACCTAGCCAGCCTGTTGCTTCTACGCGGTGTAATCCATGACAATGTGCTAAATATCACACTAAAATACTCTCTTCCGCCACAATATATTGAAACGACTACCACTGTATACCCCCACTACTATAAACGTGGCCTCAGAATTCACCACACACACATACTCGGCACGTAAATATATAAAACAACGCCGTGCAAGCTAATTAGCCTAGCAAGCCTTGTTGTTGAGTGAGTCCTACCGCTCTGGGTCTCCTTCCGGGTCTCCGTCGATCTCGGCCATCTCCTTCACTGATTGGTTGTTAGCTGTTGTGCGTAGCACGTCATCACGTAAGGTTGGTTGTTGTTAGTGAGTGTGCTGAGCCGAGGCTGAACGGAGCCAAGCTTGGAAAATCGATATATCGAAACTTTGCGACCACGTTTCATGTTTATTTCGAGGAAATAATTTATCGCGATAGTTATCGTTATCGTTTTATCGCCCAGCCCTAGTTGAAGCCACCGCCCACAATCAACAATTCGCTCAACAACGGAGCAGTGGGAATAATGCGGAAGCGCTGTCCCTGTCACTGACACTTCCTCTAAAGCAGTGCTTCTCAAACTTTTTCTGTCAGGCCCCCCTTTGGCGGACCAAAATATTTTGCCCCCCCCCCCCCAACAAAATAGTCATGAAATGGGCCATGTTTAAATTTATTGAAATAACACCAATATCGTGACCTTTCAAATTGACAACACCTTCCCTCGCGAGAGCCACCTTGCCTCGCTGTGAAACAGCACTGCAGAATGGTCAGCTCCCATCTCCTCACACAGCGCAGAGAACAGGCGCACTTTCAGGGATCGGGTTTTGATGAAATTTACCACGTTTATAACTTCTGTCAAAACCTCATTCAGCTCAGGGCTAAGCTGTCTTGACGCTGGCGCCTCTCTGTGAATTTACAGTGCGTCCATTGCGCGTTTGGCGAGACCCCCTTGATGAGCGCCTGTAGCCCCCTCCTTTTCCCTGCCATGTTCTGTCAGGTAACTGTCAATCATTTTGAAAAGCTCATCAGCTGTCGCTCTGTTTTTGACATATTTGCAAAACAGCAGATCTTCACTCAGTGACTGGGAATTTACAAAGCAAACATAGGAAATAAGCAAACAGTCTTTATTGCTGTCAGTCTTTGACAAGGCAACACACATGTCATCCTCAAGGCTCAACTTGGCCCTATATTTTGTTTTCAGAGCTGTCATGGATGAAAAGCCAGCTTCACACAGATATGTGGTGCTGAATGGTATCAACACCTTAACTGCTGCATCATGAGATACTTGGTACTCAGCACCACACTCTGAAACTAGCTCTCCAGGTGGTATCAGATGAGATTTCAATGAGTTCTTCCAAGAGTTTGGATGGAGATGTGTCAGGAAGCTTTGTCTCAATGTTGTAATGTTGTCTGTAAAGTTTTTTTTTATCCAGAGTAACTTGGTGATCCTTTTCTGTGTTTTATTAACACTATGGTCGCCAAAAACGCCGTAGCACGTCTTTCCCCGCCATGCTCATTCTGCCAAAGACGCCGTACCACGTCTTTGATATCAATATTTCAAAAATCTGTGATCTAAATCATATTTCTCCCCCGGACACTTGAGATCTACTGTTGATCCCCTCTCAACTCTCCAACGGTTCAAGAGCGCCATCTGGTGGCCGATCGGCGGATCGCCCAGAGCGGAAACAGGAAATGGAAGCTGGTGCTCATTTCAATTCGGTCCGATCACTCTGTAATAATCCCAGGACTCGAGCTAGACACAACGGATAGCAATCCGTTACCAATAACTCGATAAACAACATGATTTGGACGTATATACTATTATACAACCTGGAAATGGATCGCATATTTCTACATCCCATAATAGGAATATTTCTGTTCCACGCTCATCGCCCAACGCTATGAGGAAGCTACGGTAAGATTCAGCGTTATTTTTTAACGTGTTCGATACTAACTGCTCTAATGATCATATCACCCACACTAGATGAATCATCTAACGTTGGCCACGGAATTATAAACGACCCCCCCCCCCATCCGGTCAACATCAGATGATCAGTAGTAACTTCTAGAAGCACGTCCATTTGAAAATGTTTATCTCGCGCAGATTCCTATCAAACTGTATTTGATCATCAATATAATGCATTTGGGGCTATAAATCACATTCTGGAGAAAGCTGCAGAAAACGATAAAAACATACTTATACTTTAGAGTTTAGACCGTATTTTAGTATGAATATGTGAATGAAAAAGTATAATGTTGCTACACCCTGAACAATAGATACTTGACGTTGAATGGGCCATAGTAATGTCAATTTAGCAATACAATTTAAAAAGTTATAGCCCTGCAAAGAAGGTAAACATCCCCATAGACAAATAGAGCTGGCGGAGGATGGTATATTAAGAATATAAGCCTGGCGACCAAAGTGTTAAATAATGATTTTCAGATTTTGAGAAATGGTCAAACTTTAATATCCAAATATGGCAACAGATAGCACTTTAGTGATAATTTTCTGTAATCCAAAAAAAAAAAAAAAAAAAAATGTTTTTTAAATCTCAAGGCCCCCCTGTCATGCCTCTGCGATGAGAAACACTGCTCTAAAGAGAGAGAGAGAGGGAAAGAGAGGCTCTCATACGGAGAGGCTCTCTGAGGCTCTCTGTCTCCCCCTGCATTTACACGAGTCGAGCCACTCACACACGCGCGCTCACGGAGCGATCTCTCCCTCTCTCTATCTCTCCACCTGCATTTACCCACAATCGCGAGTCGAGCCGCTCACACACGTGCACACACACATGGGCGGTCACAGAGCAATCTCTCCTCTCTCTCTCACTCGTTCTCTCTCTCGCTCTCTCTCGTATCTCGTATGTATCACGCTATGTGGGTGACTGTCACTCAAAGCGCATTGCTAGTATGGGCGGAGCCCAGCCAAAAACAGCTTGGAATCTTGAATGCAGAAAATGCTGTTCGAAAGTACTTGATTAGAAATATAAAAAATATAAAAAGTTGGTCACAAAAAAAAGAAATATAAAACAATGCATTTAAAAAAAAAATTAAATAACTTACAGATGTGTTCCATACTCACAGAATTGTGTAAAATTGCCCAAATAGTGAAAGGAATAACAAAATAGGGGACCTTTAAACATCCTCATCCTCCTAGATGAAGTGGGATGAGGGACCATATCCACCATACCTACGACACAATGTTTGAGATGAGTTAAAAGGGAAATTCCAGATACAGACCCACCCAGTAAGATGAATTGGGGGGGGGGGGGGGTTGTTGAATGGTGCTCTAGCGGGGAGATATTCATCATAAATACTTTCTCAACCAAATTGAATTTGGCCTTCTGAGTCATGGCTTTGAGGGCGGGGAGTGGTTCAAACTAATTTAGGACGTGTTCCAGGGGAAGAGGCTGACGTCAAACTGACGTCACATAGATACTCGAAACACGTAGTGGCGGTGAACCACCACTTTTAATTCTAGAGGTGTGCAAACACTGTTATTTTGCCATGTCTGGGAGTCACACTCATGCAAAGTCTGGGAGTCACGCATGAGGCCACTACAGGCCAGGCTTAAGAACCATCAATACTATAAAACATGTCTGATTCTGAGGCTCAAAGAAAATAATGAGATTTAGCCTTTTGCCAGCTGCGGTGGAGTCTGAGACCATCTCACACAAAGGGGTAGAAGTGGCCTAAAGGTCAGAGAAACGGCCTTGTGAACGGAAGCCATCATCATACATCATTTCATATTAATTATTTACATTAAAGATATTATCAATTAACTATTATTAAAACATGTATATATATATACTATATACACACAGTATTATCTAAAATATATCTCTTTTATATAATATTACAAATATTATAATAATAATAAATATATATTAATATTATATAATATCATTACATTATATCCTTGTCAAGCAGGGAACTTAACCCCTAGCTGCTCAGTGGCCAACAGTGTCAGGGGGCTTTCTCACTCACCATTTGGGGGGTCGAATCAGAGCCTGATCGCACCCAAAAAGGGTGTGTCCGTTCTACTGAGAACGCTCCCCCCCGTCCCCGGGGACGCTGATTCGCTCCAAACCTGGACCGCTGAAATAGGTGGTTCCGGGTGCGCACCAGTGGGAGTGGGGGGCGTGGTGTACAAGCTTGTACCAAAACACGGGAGAGGCTTCTGTATCAACTTGCTGACAAGACTTTTTTTTTTTTTTTTTTTTCTTATTTTGGAGATCGATGTCATACTGTGACACTGAAATGAAAAAATATTTCATCAACTAAGATATTTAGTCAACAAAAGGCTTACCTGTATGCCTGATATGTGGTGCGAAATTTGCAAACAATGAAAAATTTACTTTTTATTTTATAGATTTTCCACAAATAAGGGAAGGACTCTAATAGAGCTGCATATAGTTCAGGGTTTTATTTCAAAGTAGGTCTACAGATGCCAGTGTTTTTTCTCCTTTTCTGTGTTTTATTTCAAAGTAGGTCTACACATGGTATTCTTTTTTCAAAGTGGACTACTTTCTATTTTATAAATGTTCCACAAATAAGGGAAGGACTCAAATATACCTGAATAGTTCAGGGTTTTATTTCAAAGTCGGTCTACAGACACCAGTGTTTTGTCTCCTCTTCTGTGTTTTATTAAAAAATAGGTCTACACAGCCAGTATTTTTTCTCCTCTTCATAATAGTTTGAGGTTTTCCTTTGGTAAAAACAGGTAAAAACAGCAATTCAAAAGTCAAATTTTTTCTTTTTGTTGCTTTATAATCCCATTAATGCAACAAACTGTGTGCTATAAGTATAAAGTATAATAAATCACAAATTACTTTGGGTATGCAATTGTCAGGCGTTTTATGCTAAATGTGGGGTATGCTTGGGGATATATAAAACGTGTTATCTTCATTTTAAGGGTAAATAGGTTGTGCGGCTCCCTGAGCATTTTATTTTGTGGGACGGGGGAAAAGTGGCTCTTGATAGTAAAGGTTGCTGACCCCTGCACTAGACGAATAGACAAATATCAAGCTGTAGCCATCAGTGGACCAATTGCATGCTTTTGCAGAGAACAAGAAGCCTTCCGTCGACTCCTTCAGACATTAAGCACCCCCACAGCCCAAATGGAATGATAATAATTATACTTTTTTTTTTTTTTTTCATAGTCGACTAATAGTCGACTATCTGCTAATTTCGGCCAATCAAAGTCGACTATCCAAATCCTTAGTACCAGTACCTACCCATGGCCTTAACTGACAACCAACAGGAACCAAACTATTTATTTTGTTAGGCCTAATCTACTCTGGGTAATGTAAATAAAAGGTACAAAACATTTTTTACTTCCTCCTATATTGAAAATGTGTCTTCGACAGCAAAATCACATTAAACATCAAGTTAGTGCACATCCAGTCTTTATCTATTGGAATGAGGCCATGTACACAAGTAAGCCTTCTAGTTACTGAATCCTGTTCAGTTTCTACTCTGAAAAGCTCTGTCAATATGCTGGGAAAACAAGGAAGGGTCAGACTGAGTCTCTTTACACTTTCAAATGTAAACAGGTTTGTGAGCCTTGAGCCACTATGCTCAAGTCAAAAATGTCTAAATAGATATGTTGCTTGTTTGTTCACAAGCTAGCTGACATCCAGCACTGAATGATGACATGTTACACTTAGATGTTAGACCAGGAGATGCCTTCTGCAGGAAATACTAAAGTATCGTTAGGGACGTGGGGTTCTCCCTGGCAGTGCTGGGGGGCAGTGAGGCACTGTCAACACTATCAAATAATAGGGTTTGGCTGATGTAATCATTTTTAACACTGACTCGTCGGTAAGTTCTTAAAACAGTTGTAAGACGGGAAAGCTCTCAAGGCGGTGCTGGATAGTAACAAGGTGGTGCGAGGCAACGCTTACACTGCTTGGGCAGAAGGTATTGTGAAAGCAGAAGGACTACTTGGGGTGAAGGTATCGTGAAAGCAGAAGGACTACTTGGGGGGAAGGTATCGTGAAAGTAGAAGGCCATGGAGATAGAATATTCACACGGCAACCATTTTGTTCTTATGTCATGCTTTTTTGGTTTTCCCAAATCCCAACCTGAGCATGACATAAAAGCAAAATGGCTACTGTGTGAATATGGTCCATGGAGTATTTCTGCTGTTAATGGTAGCCCATTCTCCTTGTACACACTGATGCTGTAGGAATCCTGGCAGCCATCTTGCTTTTCTCCTACAACTTGTTATCATATCACTTGCTATTTATACCTTTTGAGACAGTAGGAGCAGGACTGGTGTAGCGTACCGTTTGATGTGCACCTCTAAGGCAACACCTGTCTCCAGGTCCAGTGGCTGGTGCTCGATGCGGACTATAGTGTCCAGGAAGGTGACTTTGATGCGACGCAGGACTGCAGGAAACACACAGGGATGAGAGACATTGTTGGTGAGGTTCATTCACACGCATTCTACAAAATCCCTCCCATTATTGATCTGTACTACACACACACATATGTACGCCAAGGAAACTATAAAAGAAGGAAGGGTCATCACGTCACTGTGTGGCGCGTGAACGCACATGGGTGCTCTCTGGTAAAGAAGAATACCCTGAAGACTCTGGCAGGAGCACTCATTCAAGGGTACTACGACTATGCTTGCACCTCATGGTACCAAAGCACCTCAAAGGCGCTAAAAACAAGACTACAAACATCACAAAACATCAGACTACTACTTGACCTTACTCCTAGAACCCACCTCACCCCTGCCCACTTTGACTACCTAGGATGGCTTAGAGTAGACGACAGAGTACAGCAACTTGCAATGGGCCTGGTCTACAAGATACACTATACGACTAAGGTACCCATCTACATGTCAAAATACTTCCCAAAGGTCAGTGAATACCACGACACCAGAGGGAGCTCAACAAATCATGTTAAACCCAGATTCGGCTCAAACAAGGGACTAAACATGTTTAGCAATTATGCCACATCAATGTGGAACGCCCTACCCAAAGCTGTAAAGGAATGTGAATCCCTACCCCCATTAAAAACCGCTCTTAAAGAGCACCTATGGGAGGCTGCAATTCGAAACTGGCCACCATAAATGTTCAAACCCCCCCACCCCCTCCTAATAGACAGTCTCCTCCCCACCGTATGTATATATTCTCTCCCCACCATATGTATATTTCTCTCCCACCTACCCACCCCATCCTAATGTACAGCCTCCTCCCCACCGTATGTATATATTTTCTCCCCACCGTATGTATATTTCTCTCTCTCCCACCCACCGCGTCCTAATGTACAGTCTCCTCCCCATCATATGTATATATTCTCTGTTAGGATCTATGGGTAACAGTACTGTATATTTGCATATCAATGTAACAGCACTATATACCTGTATGTCATGTATGTCCCTATGCCATAAATGTCATGATGTCATGTATGTTGTGTATGTCATAAATGTCACTATGAATTGAAAATGGGGGACCCTGATGTAAACAAGACAAACGTCTTTCTCTGGTCTGCATCCCCTTAACAATTGTGTGTATTGAGCCGTACTGTATTGTACCCATTCTGCAATCTGTTAAATAAAGTTTTCATTCATTCATGCCAAGTGTGGAAACTTTCAGTTTAGGCCAACATTTGGGCCATCTCCTTGTTTATGACCTTGTTTATGTAATTTAAACAGGTTATTACCTCGGCTGTCAGAATCATCTGCAATTTGTTGCATTGTTAACTAGCTAACTTGCTACGGGTATTGCACTACCATCCCTGCAGGACTTATATAACAGGAGGTGCAAATCCAGAGCCTGCAGAATTATGAAAGACCCTCACCACCCCAACAACGGCCTGTTTAAGCTGCTGCTGTCAGGCAAGCGCCTACGGTCGGTCACACGCTGCAAGAACAGAGAGACTCCGGCTCAGCTTCTTCCCCCAGGCCATCAAAACACTGAACACTGAACTCTCCACTCACAAATACACATGACATGAGCACACACAGACACACACACACACCACTCATGCGGAAACCGCTAAAACAATCACTTTAAACAAAATGTCACTTTAGAAAAATTGAATCTTTAGAAACACTTTAAAAGAAGGAGGTACTGTATAGTTTAGATACATTAAGAGTTAACATTGTAAATTGTATATTGCATAGTAGTGTATATAAGAACCAGTTTCTCAGGAACCTAGCATGTTTTTTTTTACCATGCATATCTTGTGTCTTATCTATTTTATTTTTTCTATGCCTATTTTATTCTATTTTATTATTGTATTTTGCACAATCAATGCGGGCATGACCACCCGCATTTCACTGTATGCCCTGGTATGTATGTGACAAATAAACCTCTTGGTTCTTGATTCTAATGTTTGATATATTGGTTGACATATTTCTTCAGATAGCTTGTATATTTAGAATTTGAATACAGGTTTCAATAGAATTGGCACCAAGCAGAGCATAGAACGCTTGACGTAAGCAAGCATACACAGGGCTCTGACCCACCCGTCTCGATGGTTTGTGCAAACATCTCGAGTCCCTCCAGTGGTGCGGGCGGCTCCTCGGACGCCTCAGGGGGGTCCTTCAGGCACTCCTGGGCCAGTTGCATGCTGGATGTCATGCATGAGGACCATCCTTGGGAGTCCCAGCCCCCGTCTGAAAGGAACCAAACACAAACTCTTGTGAGTTGAGGGAGGGAGGGGGGATTCACAACTAACGGATGATGAGTCGTCATGATTGAGACCCTCTTGTTCCCTTGTTCTGTTTTTTTGCTGTGCCCAGTCACTCTGTCTGTCCCAAACGTTTAAAAACAAACTTTGTTTCACATCAAAAGAGAAAAGTAAAATAAGTAAATGTATTTGCAATATTTGCATCAGTCAAGAATGGACAAGGCAATGGTGACACATTACAACTTCCATAATCACAAATGAAAGGGGTAGTTCAACTCAAATCAACATTCCACCAATAATCAATGTAGTAGGAACAGACAAAAAACTATTAAGGACATTAATAGAATCACCTGCAAGGTGGTTATGGACTTTGTAATGTATCACCACTGCCTTTGTCCATTCTTGACTGATGACGATGCAGTAGTACTAGCATTGAAACGTTTGTGTATAATTTATGAAATGTTAAAGTCAATATTACATGCTGTCGAGTTGGTGTTAGGGATGGATAGACTAAGCATTTGATACTAGGCTAAAATAGGATGTCCATAATATCAGGGTGACAAAGCAAAAATCAAAAGCACAGCCAGTTGACTTGTCTACAATTTTCATGCACAGAAATATGTTACATCTCCTTATTGGAGAGAAATAGATTATATATATTTTTATTTTTATTTTCTGACCCAATAACCCCAGGCTAAGACTAAGTCGATATTTGTCAGTACAAGTCATGCACTGGGTCATTGTACCATAATGGATCAGTGCTATAGTACTGGTACAGTAGATACATAAAAACATTAGTAGTTGGACAAAAAGTGGCACTGGTGGTGAATCACTAACACTACAGTCTGAAGCCAAGTGAGTCTCCTCACTACTAACAGTGTAGCTGGCTGAAGCCAAGTGAGTCTCCTCACTAGTAACTGTGTAGCTGGCTGAATCCAAGTGAGTCTCCTCACTAGTAACAGTGTAGCTGGCTGAATCCAAGTGAGTCTCCTCACTAGTAACAGTGTAGCTGGCTGAAGCCAAGTGAGTCTCATCACTAGTAACAGTGTAGCTGCCTGAAGCAAAGTGAGGTCAGACCTACAACACATCTGGTTTCCATTGTGTCAGTGGTATAGAATATATAGGAGACATTAACTAGTTCAGAAAGTATATAATGTTCAATAAAACACTGTCAGGGCAAGCAGTGAAAAACAGAAAACAATAGTACCCTGAGCACAAGGAAGGCAACATGATTAGAGCTGCCGCGATTACCGCATTACCGCGGTATCGCTGTTACATCACGGCCACCGCAGAGTAGGCTGAATACCGCGTCACCGCTGTTTTTTATAATAATAATAATAAATTACCCTCCTCTCGTTGGGCTTGCGGCTCTGCAGATATACCCTACTCCTCTCTCGAGGTTCCAAGCGACCCTATTGGGTACCAGAAAAGTCACGTGAAACATTGCAGACCACTGATTGGTCAGAAGAGAGACGCGTCACACGTTTTTTACGTCCTGAATGTCAGCTCATCACAACACGGCTAATAACGTTAGCTTTAACTCTCCGCCGGAGTGGACTACCATCGCTCTTCAGGAGTACTAAACGAGACATAATGATTTTACTGTCTGCAATGAATGTTATAATAAAAGCCCTTCGTTCTATACACTTGTCTGATTGAAAACTTTATTAACAGACCGCAGAATGGGACAACTCAGCACGCTCTGAGCAAAGAAAGGAACTGAGATATGAAGTATTGCTTGCTATGGTCCGGTAAATACGCTGATGTTATTGAACGTATAACTATATAATGTTAATGCCACAAAACGAATGCCTTTATTATAAAGTAGTAACTTTATAGTAATAATAATAAGAAAGGGTCGGGGGGGTTAGGGGTAACCACCCCTGCCCGCGACACTGAGTGAACTGCGCACGACCAGAGGGAAAACTTCGAATCCGTGTTTCACTTTCAATAACTAATGCGTGCTTGCCGAATCCCAAACAATATTCATGCTGCAAAGTCATCCTCTAAAGATAGACATTTAGACTAGAGGCAGGCTATATGCTATAAAGAGTAGACTACTACTAAAAAAAAAATGCATTCAAATTATAATAACCGCGGCGGTAGGAAATATTTTGCAAATGTGTGCGGTAAGGAAAACATCAATACCGCGGCAGCTCTAAACATGATGCAACAATCTCAAACATTTAACAAATTACAGTTCATGTAAGGAAGTCAGTCGATTGAAACACATTCATTAAGAGCTAATCTTTGGTGTGTGTACAAGACTAGAGATACTAATACTGTAGGCATTTGATGGAAAGTGTCCTGCCGACAGTTAGGGTGTCATTCTGCACATGTGGTCCCTGGGGTGCTCTGCCACTGTCTGGAGGGGGGGGGGGGTATCCTGCAAATGGCAGGACACCCCAGGACAACAGGACAACACCCATGGTTTGTCACAGTATTTCAATTGACCATTTCCTTATAACTGTTGACAAAAATCTTTGAAAGCGCTGCATGTATAATCTTTTTCAGAGACATGATGGGACACCGGGGCATGCAGTCGCAAAACAAGACTGTCACCTGGCTTTTAGCCGACTAGTACACGCTTGGTTCGTCACCCTGGGCCATTCAGGATCGAATGCGACCCGTAGCCTTTTTCCAACTGCTTTTCACTGCAACAAAGGTAGGATATTCAAGGGACTTACTGGTTCGATATTTGGGCCGGCATGTTATCTGAAGTCCAGAAACTTCTAAGGTGCAGTGGTCAGTCACCAGAGCTTGCCAGGGGATGGTCACTGCAATGCTGCTCACAAACCCATCCACAATCTCCAGAGGTGCCCCTAGGGACTCCAACAGCTCATTGACCGCCTGGGGGAGGAAGAGGAAGCGGCCAGTTATAAAAATGCAAAAGGAAGATAGAGATGAGAATGAAAGCGTTGATTGATTGATTGATAACTTTATTAACAGATTGCAGAATGGGTACAAACAATACAGTATGGCTCAATACACACAATTGTTAAGGGGATGCAGACCAGAGAAAGACTTTCATCTTGTTTACATCAGGGTCCCACATTTTCAATTCATAATGACATTAATGACATACGCAACATACAGATATATATCTTGACATTTCTACAGGTATACAGTACTGTTACATTTGTGACATACAAGATATGCAAATATACAGTACTGTTATCCTAACAGAAAATCCTAACAGAAAATATGTACATGAGGGGGAGGAAACTGTACATTAGGAGAGGGAGGGGGGAGGGGGTTGTACATTTACGGGGGCCATACAGATATACATCATAACATTTATGACAATACATGACATACAGGTATATAAGTATATATGTTTGCAGTTATAACCATCCTGGGTGTGTGGACTGTGAGATGATGGAGGACCACTGAACTAAGCAACAAGGTTATTATGGTGGGGGGGGGTATCTGGACATGTACAGTTCTGACAGTGATGCATGGTCCAGCAACTGGGGCGGGGGTGGAGGGCAGGGGTATTATAAACAAGTCTAAAATATAAGACGTGTGATTTGCTTACAGTAACCGATCTGTTCCTCGAATCCGTGTTCCAAGATAGACGAAGCAGGCTAGGGATATGACGTTAGGCTTGTTGTTGAACTCGAGTACAGTTGCGAAATAATCGAGGATGCACCATGCGCCCATACGAAAACATGAGCACTGCGTGCCGACTGGCCCAGTTTGACAGACCCACTTTGTACTCAAACTTACCCAAACATCGAGGTGGATCTCTTTGATGACACCGCTGCCGTTGTACAGGTCCAAACTCAGCTGTTCCAAACTCAGTCGTTCCTGCAAGAAGTGGCCGAGGTAGTGCTGTAGGAGGTACCGACAGGCCCGCTTCTTGATGGAGCCCGACCAGGGGAAAAGCCAGCGAGACATAGGGCCAGGGCGAGCGGGGAGAGGGAGCGACGAGGTGGCGGAGCAGAACACAGTCGAATACAGTCCTCTGTCAACTGCATAACAGACAAAAACAAAGTGTGCAGACAAGGAATGAGCTACACAGCTAGCTGAAGGGGGGGCTAAGGAAGGGGGTAAACCGTAACTCTTGCTCTCCTTTGACACAAAAACTCGAAAATCCTTTGTGTCAACCGATGACAAAACAGCGATATTTTACATTAGTATTCTTGCTATCTTCGGTTGTTTCAGATAATATTGTCGCTACATTTATATCGAAAACGAGCGACAGGTCCTAACGCATATATCTTGTTCCAGGGTTGTTTATTGTTATCGTACGCGAACTGATGGTATGGCGAGTACGACTGCGTCATGACGTCGGTGTGGCAGGAAAAAAACTAAACAGGAAATGGGATTATAAAGTCGCCATGTTTGTAAGGTCAATGGTTTACGCTTGATTGATTGATTGAAAATGTTATTAACAGATTGCAGAATGGGTACAATACAGTACAGCTCAATACACACAATTGTTAAGGAAGGGGATGCAGACCAGAGAAAGACTTTCGTCTTGTTTACATCAGGGTCCCCCATTTTCAATTCATCATAACATATGACATAGTCATGGATCTCCTCTCTGGTAAACAAGAATACCCTGAAGACTCTGGCAGGAGCACTCATTCAAGGGTACTACGACTATGCTTGCACCTCATGGTACCAAAGCACCTCAAAGGCGCTAAAAACAAGATGACAAACATCACAAAACAAACTGGTCAGACTACTACTTGACCTTACTCCTAGAACCCACCTCACCCCTGCCCACTTTGACTACCTAGGATGGCTTAGAGTAGACGACAGAGTACAGCAACTTGCAATGGGCCTGGTCTACAAGATACACTATACGACTAAGGTACCCATGTACATGTCAAAATACTTCCCAAAGGTCAGTGAATACCACGACCACAACACCAGAGGAAGCTCAACAAATCATGTTAAACTCAGATTCGGCTCAAACAAGGGACTAAACACATTTAGCAATTATGCCACATCAATGTGGAACGCCCTACCCAAAGCTGTAAAGGAATGTGAATCCCTACCCACATTCAAAACCGCTCTAAATTCGAAACTGGCCACCGTAAATGTCCAAACCCCCCCACCCCCTCCTAATAGACAGTCTCCTCCCCACCGCATGTATATATTCTCTCCCTGCCGTATGTATATTTCTCTCCCACCCACCCACCCCCTCCAAATGTACAGTCTCCTCCCGAGTCCCCACCAAGTTCAAGTTCAAGTTCTTTAATAGTTGTCATACAGAAGTACAGAATACTTTCATACAAAATGCTTCTTACTGTTACGCTCCAGAGACTGTGCTAGACAAGATAGTATCAAATAACATAATAACATAATATAGCATGAATTTAGAAGAAGAAAATGAGGTCACAGTGTTCGGTATAGACATATGTACAATGTTCTGAGTTACCATATAATATACAATACACAATACTATGCAGTGTACTAATGTACAGTACTATCTAGTGCAGGGGTGGCCAACCCGCGGCTCGCGAGCCGCATGCGGCTCTTTGCCCGTCAATGTGCGGCTCTTCCATCCATAAAAAAAAATTAAAAATTTTTTTTTTTTTTTTTTTTTTTTTTTTTTTTACTTTTTTTTTTTTTTTTACTTTTTTTTTTTTTATGTCACTCATTCCATAAGGACGTAGAATAAACATTTACAATTTTTTTTTAAATGGTCCATTTGCATGTTCTTGGTATCTGAATCTAGGGACATATATGGATCAGTGTCAGAAATAGTGTGTCTGTTACTAGGCTTGAGTAAATTGTAATGAACCAAAGGAGAATATCAATTCTATTTAATTTTTTTTTTATCTTTGACTGTAAATAACACCATGCTAAAATTGACCAGACCTGAAAAATCTAAGCAAATGAATAAAGGGAAGATGATTAAACAGAAGGTTTTGTAGATACAGTACTGAATTCTGCCATCTTTTTTATAATGTAAATTTCTCCACCATTTTCATCATATTGCAACACCGTTTTTTGCAAGACGTTCACAGAAAGGTAGAGAAACTAACTGCGTTCTGTTTTATGACAATAACGTTCAGGTTTGTGGGAGATAATCCCAAAAAGTAAGAGAAATTAAAAAGTTAATCCAGAAGTCAGATGATTGACAGGGGCTGGTGTGAGCTGGGTAGGGTAGTTTTTCAAAATTTGAAAGCCCTGCGTCTCTTCCTTCAAAAGACTACACTCACTTCTGGCTGTGCCACTTCCTCCTGTCAATATGCGCCGGTTTCCGACTCAATGCCCTGAGATTTCTATAATCTTATATTTCACTAATAACAGTTAAAATAATTGGTAAACAAACATAATGCTGAAAATATACACTTTTACTGTATATCTCGGGCTTAAGAGGTTAACCCTGTGAGGCCCAAATTAAAAAGAAATTAGCAACTTCAGAGGCCAGAGGGTGGGACATATAAACACATTTACTATCAAATAGCATTGTGAGGCTGAACAACAGGACCAATTGACTATACATGTGCTTAAAGGGGAACTATCTTATAAATGGCTTTTTTCAGTGTTTACCATTGTTTCTTAGCTATGTGGACTTATATTAATAGGATATATGTCTCTAATTCTCATATTGGCGAATTCTTCCAATTCTCCTCTCACAATATTCACCCTCACTGAACTGAGTCATCTGAAAATGTGCATATCTGTGATGTCAGAGATTTCTCAGCTGCATAATAATGTGGCAGTTGATGTGGCAGTTGGCACCAGGCCACACAGTGGTTGGAGCCCAGCCTCAAAACGGCTTAAGATCTTGAGGTAGAAAAATGCGGTTTTTAGTACTTGATTAGAAATACAAAACAATGCATTTAAAAAAAAAAAAAACCTAGGTGTTCCATAGACTCACAGGAATTGTGTAAAAGTGCCCAAATAGTGAAAGAAATAGTAAAATAGTTCCCCTTTAAATTTTTTTAAATAAACATTATTTTTTTAAATGGCTAAAAGTGATTTTGTAATTTTGCAACCGTGGGTCTCACAGGGTACTTTTAACCCTGTGAGGCCCAAATAAAAAAGACATTAGCAACTTCAGAGGCCAGAGGGTGAGACCTATAAACACATGAAGGGTGCCGTGACTGAAAAAAAAGGTTGAGAAACGCTGGTATATGGTGTGGCTCTTTGTGGTACCACAGTAATTTTTTTGTGGCTCTTAGTCTCTGACTGGTTGGCCACCCCTGATCTAGTGCAAAGCAGATATGGGATGAGGTACAATTTTAGGTACAATTTACAGTAAGGTGTACGAGTTGTAGTGCAATCCTTCATCCATAAATATAAAGTGTGGGGAGTGGGTGCTACAGTGTGTTTGTTTAAAGTGGGTGTGTGCTATAAAGTGTGTGGAGTGGGTGCTACAGTGTGTTTGTTTAAAGTGAGTGTGTGCGTGTGGATGTGTGTGCTATGTGCGTTTGGTGGTTGTTGTTGTGTAGTGTTCATTCATTGTTCGTTTAGCAGCCTGATGGCCTGGGGATAGAAGCTACTTCTGAGTCTTTCTGTGCTCGCCTTGAGACTCCTGTATCGCTTGCCTGACCGCAGCAGTTCGAAGAGGCAGTTGTTCGGGTGACTGGAGTCTTTAATGATTCTCTTAGCCTTGCCCTTGCAACGCTTGTAGTAAATGTTCTGGAGGGTGGGGAGCCCCCCTCCAATTGTGCGTTCGGCTGAACGTGTCACTCTTTGTAGTCTGCTTCGGTCTTTTGCAGTGCTATTCCCAAACCAGGAGGTGATGTTGCCGGTCAAGATGCTCTCTATTGTACATGAGTAGAAGTTCTTAAGGATCTTCTGGCTGACTTGGAACTTCCTTAGGCGCCTGAGGAAGTAGAGGCGTTGTCGTGCCTTCTTCACCACACTGTTAATGTGTGTGGTCCATGTCAAGTCCTCGGATATGTAGGCTCCGAGGTACTTGAAGCTGTTGACTCTCTCAACCGGTGCCCCGTCGATGCTGAGGGGGCTGTAGTCCTTGACCCCCGACCTCCTGAAGTCCACAATCATCTCCTTTGTTTTGCTGACGTTCAGGGAGAGGCTGTTTTCCTGGCACCATCCCGCCAGGACCTTGACCTCTTCCAGGTAGGCCCTCTCGTCGTTGGCAGAGATCAGGCCCACCACCACTGTGTCGTCAGCAAATTTGACGATTGTATTGCTACTCCGCTGAGCCACACAGTCGTGTGTGTACAGGGAGTAGAGGAGGGGACTCAGAACACAGCCCTGGGGGGCCCCTATGTTGAGGGTGATGGATGAGGAGGTGCAGTTGCCTGCTCTCACCACCTGGGGTCTGCCAGTCAGGAAGTCCAAGACCCACTGGCAGAGGTCATAGCCCAAGCCCAGGTCCCTGAGCTTGGCTATGAGTATGGAGGGGACTATGGTATTGAATGCCGAGCTGTAGTCGATGAATAGCATTCTCACATAGTTCCCCTGCCTCTTGTCCAGGTGTGATGCTGCTGTGTGCAGCACATGGGATATGGCGTCCTCCGTGGACCTGTTGGGGCGGTATGCAAATTGCAGGGGGTCCATGTTGATGGGGAGGGAGGAGCAGATGTAGCCCTTTACTAGCTTCTCAAAGCACTTCATGGCTATGGAGGTGAGAGCTACAGGGCGGTAGTCGTTGAGGCAAGCAGGCTTGGATTTTTTGGGTACAGGGATAATAGTGGACTTCTTCAGGCAGGTGGGGATGACAGCCTGTTCTAAGGACAGGTTAAATATGTCAGTGAATACTGGGGCCAGTTGGTCGGCACAGACTTTTAGGACGCGGCCGGGGATGCCGTCCGGACCTGCTGCCTTCCTGATATTCACTTTTTTAAAGGTCCGCCTCACCTCATGCTCTGTTACCCTGAACACTGCGCCTCCATCAGCAGCCGACCCCCCCCCCCCCATTGCCGAGGCTTGTGAGCTGGTGTTGTTATTACCAGCATCAAACCTCGCATAGAAGGTATTGAGGTCGTTTGCTAAGGAGATGTCACTGTTCAGTTTGAGGGAGGCGCCTTTGTAGTCTGTCATCGTTTTGAGCCCCTGCCACATAGCTCTAGAGTCAGCTTGTTCAAACTGGAGTTCAATTTTATCCCTGTAGCGCCGTTTGGCCTCTGACACTGTCCTCCTTACGTTGTGTCGCGCCACCTTGTGGTCATTCATGTTGCCTGCCACTAGGCCGTCATTGTATGCTTTGGTGCGCTCTCTCAGAGCTTCACGGACGGATTTGTCTACCCAGGGTTTTTGGTTTGGGTAAACTTTCATTTTGGTAGTGGGGATTGTTTCTTTCACCCTAGTACAAACATAGTCCAGCACTGTCTCCGTGTAGGCATTAATGTTATCTGTGTCGCGGAACACAATCCAGTCTGTGTGGTGAAACACTGACCGGATCGTCTCTTCTGACCGTAATAAACCTCTCCATAAAACAGGGACACGTACCCAAAGACTTCAAAATTGCGAGAGTAACCCCTCTGCACAAAAAGGGCAGCAAATCAGACCCAGGCAACTACTGCCCTGTTTCTATTCTTACCTCCATCTCGAAAGTCATGGAAAAAATAGTATACGAACAGGTCGAAAAGTACCTCGCGGAAAAAAATCTAATCTTCGAATTCCAATCTGGCTTCAGAACATCCCACTCCACTGACACATGCCTTCTCTATTTGAACGACCACATCAAACAAGAGGTGGACGCGGGCAAATACTGCTGCATGGTCATGCTGGACCTACAAAAGGCCTTCGACACTGTCAATCACTCCATTCTGATTGACAAGCTGTATGTATGTATATATTTCTCTCCCACCCACCCACCCCCTCCTAATGTACAGTCCCCTCCCCATCATATGTATATACTCTGTCAAGGATCTATGGGTAACAGTACTGTATATTTGAATATCGTATATGTCACAAATGTAACAGTACTAAATACCTGTATGTCCCTATGCCATAAATGTCATGTATTTGAGTATGTCATAAATGTCAATATTAATTGAAAATGGGGGACCCTGATGTAAACAAGACAAACGTCTTTCTCTGGTCTGCATCCCCTTAACAATTGTGTGTATATTGAGCCGTACTGTATTGTACCCATTCTGCAATCTGTTAAATAAAGTTTTCATTCATTCATTCATTCATTCATTCATTCATTCATTCATTCATTCACTCACCTTAGTCGTGTAGTGTATCTTGTAGACCAGGCCCATTGCAAGTTGCTGTACTCTGTCGTCTACTCTAAGCCATCCTAGGTTGTCAAAGTGGGCAGGGGTGAGGTGGGTTCTAGGAGTAAGGTCAAGCAGTAGTCTGACCAGTTTGTTTTGTGATGTTTGTAATTTTGTTTTTAGCGCCTTTGAGGTGCTTTGGTACCATGAGGTGCAAGCATAGTCATAGTACCCTTGAATGAGTGCTCCTGCCAGTCTTCAGGGTATTCTTGTTTACCAGAGAGGAGATCCGGTACAAGAATCTAGTTCGTTGGTAGACTTTTTTTATTACATTGGATGCCATTTTGTCACAGGAAAGATTAGCCTCTAGGATGGAACCTAGGTATGTAATTTCATCTTTCCTTGTGACAATATTGTCCCCCACTGTAACTGAGAAGCCATCGGCCTTGCTGAGTTTGTTATTTGAACCGAAGAGAATTAACTATGTTTTACCCAGGTGTAATGATAGTTTGTTGTCAGCAAGCCAGGTGCAGATTTTGACTATAGTTCCGAGCTGAGGGTTTTTTCAACCTGTAACTTGTTCTTGTCAGAAACCAGCAGGGCTGAGTCATCCGTGAACAGGAACAAGTTGCAGTCACAAGCTGATGACATGTCATTTGCATAAATTAGGAACAGTAGTGGTCCTAGTATGCTTCCTTGTGGAACACCACAGCTCACTGGGAGGGGGGGGGGGGGTACCGTTTACCTCCACCATCTGTTCTCTCCCCTCCAGGTAGGATTGCATCCAGCTCACTGATTGACAAGCTAAAAGCAATTGGTTTTAGCTTGTCAATCAGAATGGAGTGATTGACAGTGTCGAAGGCCTTTTGTAGGTCCAGCATGACCATGCAGCAGTATTTGCCCGCGTCCACCTCTTGTTTGATGTGGTCGTTCAAATAGAGAAGGCATGTGTCAGTGGAGTGGGATGTTCTGAAGCCAGATTGGAATTCGAAGATTAGATTTTTTTCCGCGAGGTACTTTTCGACCTGTTCGTATACTATTTTTTCCATGACTTTCGAGATGGAGGTAAGAATAGAAACAGGGCAGTAGTTGCCTGGGTCTGATTTGCTGCCCTTTTTGTGCAGAGGGGTTACTCTCGCAATTTTGAAGTCTTTGGGTACGTGTCCCTGTTTTATGGAGAGGTTTATTATGTGTGTGATGACTGGGGTGATGGCGGCTGCTGATTCTCTGAGGAATTTGGAGGGGAATGGCCAGTGGCCTGACAATATCTGACAACGCTTGTCAGATAAGACACCTGGATAGATATATTTTGTTATTTTAATCATCCAGAGAAGAATTGTTCATTTCATTTCAGTGATTTGATTAAATACAGACAGGAATATGATTCATATTTCATAATTAACACCATTAGATTATATTAAATGTATTGGCATTGCACAAGTACAGAGTACAACGAAATTAAGTTGGCATCTACCAGAGTGCAAAGTAGCAGTAAAGTGATTGCAGTATACAATATAACATGTGGAGTATACAACGAAGCTACAGAGTAAATATGCTAAGATAATGTATGTACAGTATTATTATATACAGTGGTACAAGTACAGTATGAATAAATATGGTAATATATATATATACAAATATACATAAATGTATAGTGTGGATATATATATAGATAAATGTACAGTATATAGGCCTACAGTATAACTGTACACCACCATATCCTCCCTCTCTCTGCTGAGAACTTTGCCACCCACCTTGCCACCTGAAAAAATGGTAGAGAACATCCGCAGCCGCTTCTTCCAGTCACACCACTCATTAAAAAAAAAACTTGAACCCCACCTTCATAGATAACTATCTCTCTTCTCTCTAAATCACTTGAACATGCTGTATCCAACCAGCTCACTGATGATCTATTACTGAACAACCTCCTCGACCCAAATCAGTCAGGCTTTAAGGCGGTCACTTAGCAGTCAGAGGCTCTTCACTTAGCAAGAGAGAAAGGCCTCTCCTCTGTCCCGATTCTCCTGGAACCGTCAGCAGCCTTCGACAGTCAACCATCAGATCTTACCCGCATCTCTTGCAGGGATGAGAGTTGTAGGTTCTGCGCTAGCAGGGCGGTCATCCTACCTCGATGACCACTCCTAAGTATCTTGGTGAGGCACCCCACTCCCTACAGATGGGTGTCCCCCAGGGCTCGGTCCATAGATCCCTCTTCTCTCTACACCAAATATCTTGGAAACATCAGCTATGCCAATGACACTCAACTTCCTCTCCTTTCCTCTCTCAAGATACCCAAGTCTCGCAACAGATCTCGGCCCGTCTGTCCAACATTTCCGTCTGGGTGACGTCAAACCTGGCTGAGAGAGACCCAGTTCCGTTGTGATGTCACAGTATGATGTCATAATAGAACATTCTAGAACATTTGTGATGTCACAGTATGATGTCATAATAGAACATTCTAGAACATTTGTGTATCTATTCAACAATTCTCTCAGAAGATCTCATTGTGCATCTTGGAACAGTACTGAACAGATAGACTAAACAACATAGATTGAAGCCTGCATTTCTCAACCAAGGTGCCTTGCCTACCGTTTTGCTGTGGAAAGGTGAGTGTCCACGACGGCTAGCTAGCTGTTCTACTTGAATACTGAATGTTAATATTGAATCAGACAATATTCAATACTGAATGTTAATTCAGGTTGACAGTTGACATCATTTGACAGTTGACAGGGGGCTGGAAAGTTGATTTAATAAAAGAAAAACGACGAATTTAGTCAGATTAATCACTATTCAAATTGAGGATTTAGTTTGAGGATAAAAAAAATATATATAAAAACAAAAGCCATGTTGGAGAAAATGTGGGCAAGAAGTAGCGAACCACACACATATTCTGGGAATGTCAGAAAATAAGAAACTATTAGGAGGAGATAGGAGGGATAATAAATGAAATAGTAGGATATGAAATACCCCAGACAGGTCAAGTACTATAGGGAACTTGTCACAGAAAGAAATTCAGGGAGAAGACAAATATTTGATTAAGATACTATTAGTAGCAGCCAAGAAAGCATTGACTGTGGTTTTGAATTGATTGATTGATTGATTGATTGAATTTGATTGATTGATATGTTGGTACAGGGTAGAAGCACCGACGAAGGAACAATGGACAGAGATAATAGGGGATACAGGAAATGGAGAGAATCACACATTATGCTGAGGCTGCAAGAGGAGAAATTTGAGTCAAAATGGGAAAAGTGGGAGGAATATAGGAAGAAAAGGAACGACATCACAGAAGAATGAAAAGGAAACAAGAAAATAAATTGAAATGTAAATAAACAATGTAAAAATAGAATGGACCGAAGGACCCATGTCACCCTTTTTTCTTTTCTCATTTTTGTCAATCTTCTATTTGTTTTATTTTTATTTTTTTTATTTTTGATATTATGTCTTTATAGTTGTGTATGTCGAAATGTATTGTCTATGTTGTTTACAAATCAAAACTGAAAATAAAAATGTAAGTTTAAAAAATATATATATATATATTGTGGTGTCACATTGAGGGAGTCTCTCACTCCAAAGTTGAAGGGTCACGGGGGAGGAGATAGGAGAGTGGTAGGTGTGTGTACAGCGGTGATTTTGTCAATGAATAAAGTAGGAAGTAACCTGAAGGACCTGTCACGCTCGTTATTGCATCGCCTCTTCCTTCGACTTCTACATTGGTGACCCTGATCGTTGGATTATTATTATTCCAAATGAGTAATAACGACGAAAACGCTGTTCGCCCCGCTGCGGTGGCAGCTGCAGTGTCTGTCAAGCTGCCAGAGTTTTGGCAGCACGACCCGGACCCATGGTTCCAACATGTCGAGGCTCAATTCCATCTGCGCGGTGTCACAGTGGATGACACAAAATACTATCATGTCGTCGCTGCATTGGATGCACAAACCACCCGTCGCGTCATGGGATTTTTACGAGACCCACCAGCCATGGGGAAATACGCCGCTCTCAAACAACAGCTGTTACGGCTGTTTCAGCTGTCAGATACGGAGCGGGCGGAGTGCCTGTTGTCACTGAACGGCTTAGGTGACAGAGCTAATGGAGAACATGTTAGCGTTGCTCGGCTCGGGTGATGCATCATTTTTATTTCTGCAGTTATTTCTGCGTCAGCTCCCACCTCCAGTACGCACTGCCTTGGCCAGCTCGTCGCTCGTGAGAGCCAAAGATTATCGGGGGATGGCGGAAGAAGCTGACAGAATATTGCTGGCAACCCGCCACTATAGCGGTAACGTTAATGCTGCGCTGCTGGCGGGGGAGATGACGGGAGCTGCGGTATCGGATCGCCGGAGGGAGAATGAACTGTGTTTTTTTCATCTGCGTTATGGTGCCAAAGCCAGACGTTGTGAGCAGCCTTGCTCTTTTGCCGGCCAGGGAAATGCCAGAGCCGGCGCTCATTAGCGGCTGTGAGTGCTGGCGACACAACGAGGCTGCTGTTCATTGAGGACACGTTGTCCAGTAGGCACTTGCTGGTGGATTCGGGAGCCCAGCGGCTCGCCCTCGCCAACATCCTCGCCACAGGGGACGTGTACCAGCGGCTTCTCGCTGATTTCCCCGCTCTGACTGTGCCCACGTTTTCTGCTATGGTCGCAAAACATGGGGTGGAGCATTATATTCACACTGCCAGTCCGCCAGTTTTCGCGCGTGCACGCCACCTTGACGCCGCTAAACTGGCCATCGCTAAAGGGGAGTTCAACACAATGGAGCAGCTCGGCATTGTGCGGCGCTCCGACAGCCCGTGGTCCTCGCCTTTGCATATGGTTCCGAAAGCTGATGGGAAGTGGCGCCCGTGTGGAGATTTCCGGTGCCTCAATAGTGCCACGGCTCATGACCGCTACCCTGTCCCGCACAGCCAGGACTTTTCTGTTCACCTGGCCGGGACCACCATTTTCTCCAAGGTGGATTTGGTGCGGGGCTACCACCAGGTGCCAGTCCATCCCAGAGACGTGCCCAAGACCGACGTTATTACCCCGTTTGGACTTTTCGAGTTTTTAAGGATGCCTTTCGGACTCAAGGGGGGGGGGTTAATGGACTCTGTGCTGCAAGGTTTGTCATTTTTATTTGTGTATTTAGACGACATCCTGGTGGCCAGCACATCTGCTAAAGAGCATTGTTTGCACTTCCGACAGCTGTTTCAGCGGCTGAATGAACATGGGCTGATTGTGAACCCGGCCAAGTGTCAGTTCGGCCGGCCAGACATAGACTTCCTGGGCCATCACATCTCTTCACAGGGAGCTGTGCCTCTGCTTACCAAGGTGGAGGCGATCACTGCCTTCCCACGTCCTCGCACCATCAAGCCCCTACAGGAGTTCCTCGGTATGGTACATTTTTATAACCGATTCATACCAGGAGCGGCTTTCTTGATGCACCCCTGTACGAGGCACTAAGGGGCAAGAAGGACAATCAGGAGGTGGACTGGTCCCCTGAGAGGGTCCATGCATTTGATAGTGCTAAGGCTGCTCTCGCTAACACTACTATGCTGGCACACCCATACCCGGCCGCTCCAATAGCCCTCACGACCGATGTCTCGGACTATGCTGTGGGGGAAGTGTGTGAACAGTGGGTGGCCGGCGCCTGGCAGCCTCTGGCCTTTTTCAGCAGGACACTTCGGGACAACGAGAGGAAATACAGCACGTTTGACAGGGAGCTGCTGGCCCTTTTCCTCCCCACGCGTCATTTCAGGTTCCTGTTGGAGGGCCGGGAGTTCACCGCTTTTGTGGACCACAAGCCTCTGACCTTTGCCATGGCCAAGACCACGGAACCATGGTCGGCACGGCAGCAGCGCCAACTGTCCGCCATTTCGGAATTCACCACGGACCTGCAGCATGTGGCGGGCAAGGACAACCTGGTGGCTGACTGCCTCCAGTGCGGGTCAACACTGTGCACCTGGGTGTGGACTACGTAGCCATGGCAGTTGACCAGTGCACGGACATGGACATCCAGGCATTCAGGATGGCCACGACAGGACTGAGACTGGAGGATGTGGTGTTCCACGACAGTAAGGCCACGCTCCTCTGCGATGTCTCCACCGGCCGACCTCGCCCGATGGTCCCCGCTGGCTGGCGCCGCCGCATTTACGATGCTATACATGCCTTATCGCACCCGGGGGCGAAGGCATCGGTTAGGCTGGTGGGGGCTAGGTTCGTCTGGCCGGGCCTCAGGGAGGACGTCAAGGGGTGGGCAGCCTCTTGTGTAGCGTGCCAGCGCGCCAAGGTGCATCGGCACACTAAGGCCCCGCTGGGGCCATTTCTCATCCCGGAGAGACGTTTTGATCACGTCAACGTGGACCTGGTGGGTCCGCTGCCCCCCTCCCAGGGGTTCACTCACCTACTAACCATGGTGGACAGGACCACCAGGTGGCCGGAGGCTGTGCCCCTGTCATCCACTACATCGGCGGACGTGGCTCGGGCGTTCATCTCCACCTGGGTGGCCCGTTTCGGTACCCCCGCGGATCTAACTTCGGACAGAGGGCCCCAGTTCATGTCAGAGCTGTGGAGCGCCGTGGCGGAGAGTTTGGGGGTGAAACTCCACCGCACCGTGGCATACAACCCGCAGGCAAATGGTCTCTGTGAGCGTTTCCACCACACCATGAAGGCTGCTCTCCGGGCGGCTCTTACGGACCCTAACCCTAACCCTAACCCTAAACTCCCTACAAACCGTTCACACTCCTGGTAACACACGGTTCAACGGACATGACGCTGGGACAGTTCAAGGCTAAGTTAAGGAACTTCGAGGCCTCAGAAGATACCCACCCAGCCGCCGCGGAGGCGGGAGAGAGGGTGCTAAAGGCCCGAGCAACGCCAAGGGAGAGGACCAGGACCACGACGGAACTGGCGTGTTGGCGATGCAGAGAGAAAGGCCATCGGAGAAGCGACTGCACAAAGACTGTCTGGTGTAGCTTCTGCAAATCCACGGGGCACACAGACAGAGCGTGCATGACGAAACACGACCAGAGCGTGCGATACGCGCATGGGCAAGATGACGGCCATGGACAAGACGGCGGCCATGGACGAGACAGAGGCCACAGACAAAATGGCAGCTACGGACAAAATGGCGGCTACGGACAAGATGGCGGCTACGGACAAGAAGACGGCTGTGGACAGGATGATGGCAGCGGACACGATGGCAGCGACGGTTGACGTGAGATGGATCGAGACGACGCCCGGAGAATAACGGGACAAGAAGACTGCGCTTTCGGGGCGCGGACGGCGTGCATCGCCGGACCAGCCCAGCTGCAGCAAGCCCAGAGAAGGGAACTGATCATGGACACAGGTGCGTCGTCCCATGTCATCAACGACAGGAGTCGGTTCAAGAACTTTGACGACACTTTCCACCCGGAGAGGCACAGCATGGAGCTGGCAGACGGGAGACGCACCTACGGATTGGCGCAAGAGAGAGGAGACGCACACACCGCACAGGTATGCCTCACGGACAGTAAGGGGCGCCGGCGTACGGTGACGTTAAAGAACGCTCTCTACGTACCATTGTTTTCACAAGGACTATTCTCTGTAATAGCTGCTACTGCAAGCGGTGCCAAGGTATTCTTCGATAAAGGTAAACATTTTCTTGTAGAACCTGACGGTACACGGTTTGACATAAAGATGTACCAGAGAATATATTATCTGCAAACGGAGTGTAATGACAACGACAAGTGTAATGATAACGACAAGTGTAATGTTAACACTTTAATCGCCGGAAACGCCGAAACTCGTCATTGCCCGCCATGCTCATTCTGCCGAAGACGCCGTAACATGTCTTTGATATCAATATTTCAAAAATCTGTGATCGACATCATATTTCTCTCCCGGGGACCTGAGATATACTGCTGAGCTCCACTCAACTCTCTAACGGTTCAAGAGCGCCATCTGGTGGCCGCTCGGAAGATCACCCAACAGGAAGTCATGTGGATGAAGTGGTGCTCACCCATATTTCGTCCGGGCACTCGCTATCATTAGCAGGACTCCATCTTGACCCAGTGAACACCGATCAGTGCACATAACTCGATAAACAACATGATTTGGATGTATATACTATTATACAACCTGGAAATGGATCGGATATTTCGACATCCCATAATAGAAAAAATTCTATTCCACGCTCATCCCCCAACGGCGCGAGGAAGATACGGTGAGTTTCAGCGTTATTTTCTAACGTCTGCTATACTAACTGCTCTGATGATCATATGACCCACACTAGATGAATGATATAACGTTGCTGTGACGTACGTGGGTTGGTCATTATCATTATTACTGTATTTGGAAGACCATGTGAACATCAGATTAGTATCGTTTGTATGTGTGTGTGTGTGTGAACATGAGAGCTAATGATATCTCTTCTTCTCTTCCTGTCAGGTGCTGCCCGTCCCTATACTGAAGGGTGCTGATTGTCTAATGAGGGACAGCTGATGGCAATCACATCAAGAGGGACGGGTGCACAAGTAGCTGACAGCACACACACGTCGGGGCGACTCACGGTGTCATTTTGCCAGTGACCAAGTGGAGTGAGGTTGCCTCTGGTTGCCACTGTTTGTGTAGTGATTATTATTTTGCTGGTTTATGCCAATTGCCACGGTGTGTGGACTTTTGATTATGTGCTGCCTGCGTGGACCAAACCCTGTGGGGGGTAGGTATATTGTTGGCCATATTAGATTCGTCCTACACTGTGAACTGCATGGTTAGAGTGGTGTTCCTTCGGTCCCAGATTGCCAACCACGTGGCATGTGGTTGTGTGGTTAGGGTTTGCCTTGCTTATTATTGTTCTTCACCTTGTTTGTTCTCCCCTTACCCTTTTCCTTTGTGTGTGTTGTGGGTTGAAATCCCCACTGACAACATCCATTTTCCCTTTGGGAAAAGGCTGTGGGTTGGAAGCCCCACATTACAATAAACATAATTTACCATTTGAAAAACGTCTTTGTTTACTATCTGCCTACCCGGGACTGTTTTGAGAAGCATTTTTCTACTGAGGGGGTTGTTTCTGCTCATGTACCACCTGCCCAGTTACTATCCTGTATGGTCGTTAGACCTCTGTACATGACAGTTGCCCACGGAATTATAAACGACCCCCCACCCATCCGGTCAACATCAGATCATACGTAGTAACTTCTAGAAGTACCTCCAGTTGACATTTTTTATCTGGCACCGATCGCTACCAAACTGTATTTGATCATCAATATAATGCATTTGGGGCTATAAATCAAGTTCTGGAGAAAGCTGCAGAAAACGATAAAAACATACTTATACTTTAGACCGTATTTTAGTATGAATATGTGAATGAAAAAGTATAACGTTGCTACACCCTGAACAATAGATATAGGACATTGAATGGGCCATAATAATGTCAATTTAGCAATACAATTTAAAAAGTTATAGCCCTGCAAAGAAGGGGAACTTCTCCATAGACAAATAGAGCTGGCTAGGGATGGTAAATTATGAATTTAACCATGGCGATCAAAGTGTTAATAATGATATGTGTAGCGTGACGGCCAATTACGAGGATTGACTGAAACTGCAAGTAGTGACAGAAGGCATGCACATTGAAGGAGAAAAGCGTAGACCTGACAAAAATGGTGCAGTGTGCAAAACGGGGAAGTTTACTCAACCGAGATACAGAAATCCCACAGGAAGAGTAAGGGTATACCACTTGTGTTACAAAGGGTCAGATTAAACCGAATATATATATTTATTACTTGAGATATATTGTATAGTATTTGTATATCGTCTGATATTCCTTGTATATTCTTTGTACATATACACGGAATATCCCTTTACCTGGTACAGGCCAGACCATAATATTCGTTCTCCTATTGGACAGCGACCCCCTAGGCGCCACGGCCATACCCCCAATGTCTAGTTCAAAGTCACCGCTAAGACATGTCTCAACATGCCCAGGTTTGCGCAGTAATACGAGACAGAAGTAAGGCTGGCACTAGATTATTCACCTTACGTATAAATACGTTGCAGGTGGATACAGCAGTGTGTTACCCCAACAAGTTGAAGCCTTCACCACGATACAACGTGCTGTGAAGTGGGCCCGTTTTGCCCCGAAATAGAGCCTTGAGACCGCGTGCGAATTGATAGCTAAAGTGTCAGAGTTTAACGCTGTATCGTCGAGTTCGACTTATTCTATTATCAAGTAATAGTCTATTATGTATAGTGTATCGTGCGGCTACCGTTCTACAGTGACCAGCATTACCAACGTTTCATCGTACCGAGCTAGTGTGCTTATCCAGGCTGGGCGGCCTAACCTTGTGCCGCCATCCGAGGAGCCCTAGACGAGAACCGTGTGGATATGTACACTGGATAACCTACACCGACGAATGCAGAGCCCTTTTCGGCTGGATTATATTGCTTTGGTCCTGTGGCTGCTGGAGCAGAGAACCGTCTACCCCCACTACCGTGTGGGATTTACCCTGTGAGGAGCCCCGTCGAGCCCGCCTCTAGGACTCAGAGGCTGGCTAGCTTTCATCCATGCTGCAGTGCATACCGGAGTATAGCTGTTGCTTTGTCTAAGGATCAAGGGATTATTGCACCGTCTCCTGTACCTGGAGTCTCTTTATTCCTCGTTGATCCAGACTTTTGCTCCCGACAATTCCTCTCCCCTGCTGGCTTACAACCGGAGGGAACCCCCCTAGTATCTCCAGCTGACCTACGAGTGTACCTTATATAATTCTTATGCTACAGGTGGTATTAATTATCCCCATCGTAATATGCTCATGGACTTACGCTCTTGACCTATTCATGCACATTCTTCGCCTTACAAGCGCGACTCTAATTCTCAATACTGTAAGATAATATTGATGCTCTTCTAATAAATATTCCAAACAGGACTTTCTTTGTTAAGCCGTGTTATTGTGTGGGTGTTCATCACATATACCTGTGTACTGTATGGCCAGTAGTAAAGTACATAACTCAGTAGTGGTTTAATGATACCATACTTATTCAATACAGTCAGGGAATTGTACCCCTCAGTTACAACTTGCATTAGTTGACACGGACCTAGCCGGCCCAGTAAGCAAAGCGTCCATAGGAGGCTTTAGATATGTACAGTCTTTTACAGATGTGTGCACAGGGGCAGTGTTTGTTTACTTTCTCAAAGCAAAGAGTGACACACTCCAGGCCACGGAGAAATTCCTGGCAGACGTAGCCCCTTATGGTAACGTAGGATGCTTGAGGTCCGACAACGAAACCGAGTTCACAAACAGAGAGTTCCAATCACTGTTGAGAAGGTATAAGATTCAAGATTCAAGATTCAAGATTCAAGAGTTTTAATTGTCACGGCATACAGGTATACAATGAAATGCGGCTGGTCTTGCCCGCGACGATGTGCAATACAGTGGTACAACATATAATAGAATCCAATAAAATACAGTGGTACAACATATTAATAGAATCCAATAAAACAGTGCAATAAACAGGCACATGGTGTGCCATCTCGGTATCTGTACATTAGTATTTACAGAGCATATAGGACATGCTAGTTAGCTTTAGTAGTGCAATACACTGTTCCTGATGTTATACTACTTTAAGTGGCCTTTCCTCTGGCCATAAGTGTGCGTGTGTGCGGCATGAGTGTTAAAGTGGCTGCTAGTGTGTGAGCGTGCTCAGCGTGCGTGTCGTGTATGTACTTGTGTGTGGATAGTTCAGTTTCTGTGTCTCTCAATGTTCATATATATCTATATAAGATAAGACACGAGACGTCACGTCCATATCCCCCACACCAGAACGGGGTGGCAGAGAGGGAATGGCAGTGGCGGCCGCCACTGGGGGGCGCTAGGGCGCCGCCCCCCCTTCAGGCCCTGCCTGGTTATATGAGAGTAGAACAAGAAAAGGTATCTTTTTGTTTTTTGTTTTATAGCAGCGGCCCGCCTGATATCAAACCTACCGAAGTCGGCCCATGTCACCCCACTTCTTAGGGACCTGCACTGGCTCCCCATTGCTGCACGTATCCGCTTCAAGGCCCTCGACCTAGCATACCGTGCAGCAAAGGGAACCGCTCCCGCCTACCTCCGGTCAATGGTCTCTAACTACACACCCTCAAGACCCCTACGCTCTGCATCTTCTGGCCGCCTCAGACCTACTCCTATCCAAGCTCCCGGAGGGTCATCAAAGAGAAGCCGCCTATTCTCAGTCCTTGCCCCACAATGGTGGAATGAACTACCCATCCCAGTTAGGACAGCCGAATCCCGTCCAATCTTTCGCCGTCGACTAAAGACTCACTTCTTCAACCATTATCTGAAATGATAAAAAAAAAAAAAAAAAATCTAACCCTGACTAACCTTACTGTCATGCACTTGTCCTAATAAACTAACCTACACTGTAACACGCAACACTTGATGAACATTGTTACTCAGCTGATAGAGTTGTACCCTTCTTGCTGTCTTGTCGTACAGAACTTGTAAGTCGCTTTGGATAAAAGCGTCAGCTAAATGACTAAATGTAAATGTAAATGTAGCCCTATAAATAATATAAACATGTTTAAAATGAATAATATTTACTCATTTTAAGTATGTTTGTATTTCCAATGCACAATATAACGTTATTATCGCAATTAAAAAACACTCGTTTTCCAGAGCAGGAAGTGACATCACGTTTTTTTTTTTTTTTTTTTATTTCTCGGCCCGGGCTATACGCGATAGCGCTCTGAGTGCGCGTCACAGTTTGATCGCTGTATCCGTCACAGCCAATCAGTGCATAACGCGTTGTGCGTTGAAATATGACTATTATGTTGGAATCCGGGCGCGATTTGAAGCGGTCTAGCCAGTAGCGTCAAGAATATCTGTAGCCGCATTTCGCGGAGACGCTCTCTGATTGGCCGACGCCAGTATTTTTTTCCGTAGCAGAATTTCACAGAGACGATCTCTGATTGGCCGAATCCAATTTCTAATGTTCCAATTCTAGGTTATTCCGGCTAGGTTGGTTCCTAGGTTGGTCGGTGGAGATAGTTGTGTTGTTGTGAGAATGATGCAGGCAGCTGTTTGTCTTAGACGAGCGTGCCGTGACTGCAAGTTCTTTAGACTGTTAAGCTTAGGCACTCTTTCAAAGTTGGTTAAGGTTAGAGTTTGTCTTAGAGCATGGCGATAGAACGCCAGGTAGTTTGCAGTCTGTTCGAGCGGAAATGGACAAAGGAATGTACTTGTGTTGTGCTAACGAGCTAACACTTGGCTAACAAGCTATATGGCGGATGTAGTCTGGAGACAGACTACAGTGGACAGTGGTCTGGAATACATCATCAGTGGATTATACACGTTTATCAAGCTCTCCTGCCCTGGACGTTTCAACTAAACAGTGAGTCTCTCTCTCTCTCTCTCTCTCTCTCTCTCTCTCTCTCTCTCTCTCTCTCTCTCTCTCTCTCTCTCTCTCTCTCTCTCTGTGGTTAACGTTAACGTTTGTAAATATTTTTTTTTAGGAGCAGTACTGTTAGGCTACTGCTGGCCATTCATGAAGCGAGACATTGCTGATTGTTTATTTATTTTATAACACAAGACTATGACTACCAACTGCCTAGCCAGCCGTGTATCAATCTTGGATGCAATAATAACGTTACGTCGTTACCACACTGACTATGTCGATGGCTCATTGATTTAACTACTGCAGCTCTCTCGGATTGAAAATACGTGGATTATGGCTTGTTCAATATCGTCTATGTTTGAATGAATGAATGAATGAGAACTTTATTAACAGATTGCAGAATGGGTACAATACAGTACGGCTCAATACACACAATTGTTAAGGGGATGCAGACCAGAGAAAGACGTTTGTCTTGTTTACATCAGGGTCACAGATTTTCGATTCATATCGATAGTTTAATAGCTAGCCTTGGCTCGTTTAACAATATGCAAAATATGTGTACAGCCCTGTACTCATACTGAAGTTATTCTTGGTATATAATAGGTCTGATTGTGTAACGAATCGATTCCACGTCGCGCTGTGTGTGAGAGAGAGAAGGAGAGAGGGAGAGATCTGCCTGTGTTTGGAGACGGGCGAGTTTTGTTTCTAACTTTTCTATTTATATATTGTGTTTCAAGTTGTGAATTAGAGTCTAGACTATACTTTATTTGACTGGTTGTGTGTTGTTGTAGTAACAGCTGAGCGACTCGTTCATAAGAGCCGATTCATTGCCGTGAGCGTGAGTCGAATCGCTCACGTCTTGCCATGAGTCTGTTGCGTGGTACTGTACTGTACATGTTTGCAAAATATTTGGTATAGCGCCCCTAGTGGCGAAGTACCCACCGGCCGCCACTGGGGAATGGCACACCCTTTTCGAAATAGCTAGGTGTAAGCTAGCAGATAGTAACTTACCTAAGATCCTATGGCATTATGCGGTGCAAGAAGCCGCTTACACCAGAAACAGGTGCTTTAATAAGCACTCGGGCACCACCCCGTATACAGCACTGACAGGAAAGAAGTGTAATCTAGCCAGAATGCACCGATTTGGATCAGCGTGTTATGCCATGCATACCTGCAGGACAGGGGAAAGCCCGAGTCCAGAGGTGTAAAAGGATTTTTCGTAGGACACGACAAGGGAAGCCCCGCTTTCCTAGTTTATCATCCCGGTAACGGGAGAGTGCAGAAACACATGCTAGTCAAGTTTGTCACAAAGGAAACATGTGAGAGCGAGACACAGACAGAGGAGCCAGAGCTGGACTCCAGAGTAAGGTGTGTAGAAACAGAGACACACCAGCCCAGTGTACTTAGTACGGTC
Organism: Notolepis coatsorum; assembly: GCF_963971535.1. Taxonomy (NCBI): domain Eukaryota; kingdom Metazoa; phylum Chordata; class Actinopteri; order Aulopiformes; family Paralepididae; genus Notolepis; species Notolepis coatsorum. Next base: position 66,583,326 of record NC_140180.1, on the reverse strand, counting down.
ATGCAGGCAGACAGCCAGCAACCCCCAGAGGGCGATGACGAGGAGCACCCGAGGGTGACGTCAAGTGCCCCAAGCAGTGGGAGGTATCCCTCAAGCGAACACAAACCCCCAAAGTATCTGACAGACTATGCCCGAAAAGGGAGGGATGAGGAGGACAGTACACCTATCCCTGTTGATTACTACTACAGGGTAGTCAGTGGGGTAACCCCAACCTTTAAAGCGGTCACATTGTCCCCCGAAGAGGGCAGACAGACAGTGGGAGGGAAATGGGTGTATTCAACCAAGTTACCAGAGGGCAGACAGACAGTGGGAGGTGTAGTATTATTTGATAAACCATAAATCCTAAAATGAATTCAAATGTTCCTAAAAGAAAAGGTTTAAGCACAGAAGGTCAGAAGACAGCTGTCCTCTGCAAGTCATAAAAGATCACTAGGTTGCAAAAACCCTCAAAGCTACATTCTGCCTGAAACTTGTGTTCAAATAGATAAGAGAAAAGGATGTCTGTTACCTTGGGTTAAGGAATTCAGTAACTAATCATTATCATGTGTTTAGTCTTATAGAAACAGTCAAAGTGTAACAGTTGGAGATCAAATATACTGGTAAAAACTAGAGTGACTTAGTTCATAGATTGTGTGTGTTTACAGAGACATTGTGCTCACCACAAAGGTGGATTTACATACAAGTGCTGTGAGCAGTTGGGAACGGCCAAAGAACAGGTTTCCCTCAAGCAGCTGTAACTAGGAGATCTAGTTACAGGATGGACAACACAGCTACTGTTTACAATGGGTGTGGGCCAACAGCTGAAACAAAAGATGACCACATCACAGGTAGCCGTTATCTCCTGGGAACAGGAGGCCAGGCCAACTGGTCTGATTAGTATGGAGTCTCAAATAGGAATTATTGTTAAATAACTTAAAGGTGTTTTTACTGATTTAGGATGCTGACCATCAAGGTGAAATACCTGTAAATACTACTGTTGTGTTGGACTAATTATGCTGAACAGAATGATATGAAAAATGCTATGGTTATGATAAAGAATCACGAGTTTTGAAATTAAGCCACTTCTAAAAACTAAATTGGAAAATACTCAAAATGCTGAATACTAACTGTATAAAATACTCAAAGTGATTTAAGTTAAAAGAATATGATTAGGAAACTATATAAGTGGAATTAATGATAAAATACTGTGATTCTGGTCAAGTATAAAGCAGTTTTGAGTTTAAAATGGTAGCTATGTGTTCATCTGGTTATCCCTGATTCAAAAATATACATCTTGAATTGTAAAACAAAACTATAAAGTAAATTTAGACAGTAAAGCTATTCTTTGATTGGAAACAAAGGAGAACAGCTATTGGGCTCCAAAGGACAGCCCTTAGTTCAAATTCAAACTTAGAGAGCCCGTGATTGGAGGAAAACATCTTCTTGACGTCACTCCTGTGACATCACGCAGACACTCCAGGCTCATTGATAAAAAGGGGGGTGCTGTGACTGTGAGAGGGACACATACGAAAAACGGAACGGACACAAGAACACACCCACCTTCACACAGAGGACGGCGCGAGCAGAGGAGAACACGGAGAAGGAGAAGAAGCTTTTGGAACGAGAACAGAATCCTTTGTTGTCAGCCAGACAACACAGACAACCAACAACTCAACAATTCGTTATTCTTTTTAACTGCTTTCTTAGACTAATATTGAGGGCAAGCGGCATAGTGCTTTCGGTACCTTAATATTATAGCACATCTCAGTTGATTGAAACAGATAATTTTTGTATAACTTTGTGGATTTTAATAAACCACTACTTTTGAAATAACTACACTCTCCTTTTCTTATTTCTGTTCCTCCGCCGTCGAGCAAGGCCAGTTTCCTGGTCTTTGTAAGTACAAGGGAAGTAGGACGGACAAATCACAACGCAGAGGGACTTAGCTGGTTCTGTATAACAACCATTCACCCTTGTAACTTCAGAGGAAAATGGGTGTATTCAATCCAGGAGGGTATTGAAGGCCACGACAAATACAAAGTATGGTTTGTAGAAAATTGCTTAAATGCTGAAGGAAGGTACTCCATATTTAAATACTGAAGGAGGGTGGCTACACTGCTTAAAGGCAGGGGGAGGATACTCTAGGTTTAAATACAGGAGGAGTAGAATCCAGGTTTAAATACCTGATTAGAGTCCATGTAAATACTGAAATGGCTCCTATGGTTAATTCCATGTTTAAGTACAGAGGTGGATGCCATGTTTAAATACAAAAATGGATCCCATGTTTAAATACAAAGGTGGATGACTTACCATGTTCTCAATGATGTAACTATGTGGGAAAGACCTTGAAACGTTTAGACATGTAAGAATGTAGATCAAGGGAAACACCATGTGATCAAAGACTAGTCTATGAGGAGGATGCTCAGAAACTGACAAATGTAAAAAATGTACAGAGAAGCTGTGGGTAGCCTCATTTATTTAACAATGTGTACCCGCCCTGACCAATGGTTTGTAGAGAGTAGATGGTCACAGCATTTTGCTGACCCCACAGAGGAGCATGTGGATTACAGCCAAACATGTTTTTTTTGTTATCTTAAAGGTACAGGATATTGTGTGAGTTTGAATACAGACAGCTCACTGGTTTCGTGGGAAAACAAAGAAGCAACCCACAATGGTACTATCAACTAGTGAAGCCGAATATACAGCTCTAGCTATGACCATTGTTCTGAAGGTCCAGATTAACACTGAAAGTCTGCGTTTATTATTTTGTATAACTTGTATATTGTTTATATATATAAGATATATATCTTTACGCCATCTGTTTGCATAACAGTATTCTTTGCTCGCCTTATTGGGTCCCATCCTTGACGTTGTAGGCGCCAGAGACGCGCCCCCTAGACATGGCTTCTAGACATGTTCAGACACGTTCAGACAAGCCCAGAGCAAGCGCATTGATTCTGTACAGGTGAATAGGCTGAGCCCCATAGGGATCAGTTGAGTATATATTGTAGACGGTGCAAGTAGCAGCAGCGGCAGTAACATAACAGGAGAACTAGCAAACGAAGCTAGCTAGCTACCATCTATGCCAACAGGCTTTTGGATTAATAGCTATTAACCCTGCCATCGGGCGCTAGGATTACAAGGACCGGTTCCGTACGAGACCCCTTCTTCCAGCGGCGACAGGATTATCCGACCAGTCTACAGTTCCTCCGGAGCAGGAGCTCTAGAGGGAAACCATCGTCTCCAGCCACCATTTGCTTTTCCCTGTATCGCCTCGTTTCGTCTCACTCCCTTCAGAGCTCCGGTCGAGTATCCGTAATCTAGGAACTATTCATTACCGCTGACTTTGATACACTGACATTCTATTATTAAAGGAGGACCGTGATAACTAATATGTATGTTGCTATGACTATTAAAATACTGTTAACTTGGTATCCCTGTCCCCGCGCAGTCAATTGAGTGTCCGCCATTTTGTCTAACTGTACTGTCTGGCTATCAATATTCTTTAGTAGTGGTTTAATCTAAACAATCTTTAATACAGTCAGGGTTGTGTAGCCCCTTAGCTACAATTGGTCCTTCGAGCCGGAGGGTATCAGTAATAATAATAATATTAGTGATAATATGGCCAGCGGCGGACACTCTCCAATCGGCTCTCCCCCATTAGAGCGCCCTAGGCGCCAGCGTCAGCCCCCTCCCCACTTGGGGAACTACGCTGTAGAGTTACCCCCTAGCTTATCTACGAGGACGTTAAGCAAGGATAACATTAGTAGCTCAAGTATGCCCAACCTTATCGACCTGTCAACCCCACCGGTAGAGACCCAAGCTAGTTTAAGTGAAACTGACTTAGCTCAAGGGGGGGGACAAGCGGGACATGACTTGACTATGCCCATAGAACACCACGCCCCCAAGATGGACCTCGGAGCGCAAGAAGGTAAAGAACGCGCCCCCGAGATGGACCTCGGAGCGCAAGAAGGTAAATAATGCGCCCCCGAGATGGACCTCGGAGCGCACCAGAGTAAAGAGCACCGCGCCCCCGAGATGGACCTCGGAGCGCGGGAGAAGACAAAGTACAGCGCCCCCGAGATGGACCTCGGAGCGCGTAAGGAGACCAGGTCACCGCCAAGCCCTGCCAACTCCAAATCACCATCATCAGCGTCATCCCCAAGCAAGGCCGACCAGAGGCTAGCGCAAGTACTGATCGCCACAATAACCGCTTCGGCGGAAAGGGATCGCCTCCAGGGTGAGCGTGACCGCCTCCAGGCGCAACAAGAGAGTGAGCGTAACCGCATCCAGAGTGAGCGCGAACATCTCAGACTGGAAGAGAGGCGCCTCCAGGCTCAAGAAACCATGGAGCGAGACCGCGCCAATGCGCAGCGCGAGGCGGAGCGAGACCGCCTACAAGCACAAATGATGGAGCAAGCGCTCCAGAGGGTGACTCCCCACTCTTCCACCCGGAGCTCCCGGAGATCATCACGACACGGGTCGAGGGCACCTTCCCCTCCCCGACAAAGCTACACGGGACCCCGCCTAAGGGAAGAACCTGCTTACGCTGCAGAGCAGCTAGCCGAGCGACTATAAAGCCTAACGGAGGACGAGGGAGGACAGAAAGCCCACCCGCACGACCCCATCTCAGACCAGGAGGATCAGTGCAGCCCCGGTCTCAGTCCCGACACGCTGCGTTATGAACCCCCAACACGTCCCAGTGGGGAGTTCGAGCAACAGACGGCACCGAGGAATAGGACCGACTCCATCTTGCTATTTCCGGCATATCAGCAAAGATCACGTGACGCCGTCGTGTCACGTGAGACAAAGAAGTGGACCGACGAATCAGAGGCCACGCTCCAGGACGTGTTTACAGATACGGATTGGGATATGTTCAAAGGAAGCGCCAGTGACATCAGCGAGCTCGCAGACACAGTGGTGAGCTACATAATAACAATAGCTGATGGTATTGTCCCCAGGAAAACGGTGCGGTTTTTCCCAAACCAGAAACCGTGGGTGGACAGCACTATTAGAGCAGCTCTGAACTCTCGCACCACCGCCTACAACCTGGGTAGAGAGTCAGGAAACATGGAGGAGTATAAGGCTTCAGTCTATACTCTACGCAAGGCTGTTAAACTTGCTAAGTTTAAGTTTAAGTTTAAGTTTATTTGGATCCCCATTAGCCACAGCAGTGCTGGGGCTATTCTTCCTGGGGTCCATAACACATAAAATACAGTTACAGACGTATACACTCACAACATTTACATGTCATACAGACAATTAAAACAACAATAAAAACCCTTATACACTCATAACATTTACATGACATACAGACCATTAAAACAACAATAAAAACCCTTCTACACTCACAACATTTACATGTCATACAGACAATTAAAACAACAATAAAAACCCTAATCAAATTCATAATACAATATAAAAATACAAAATTATACAATATTTTAACAATATATCCCTATCAGACACATGCCTTTTCATCCATATATACTGTAACTGAGGGGTACAATTCCCTGACTGTATTGATAAGTATGGTATCATTAAACCACTACCGCTTTATGTACTTTAACTACTGGCCATACAGTACACGATATCTAAATATGATGAACACTTTCCACAATGAAATCGGTTCCAGTCAAAGGTAATAATCAAATATTTAATGGAGCAAAAGGTACATAGAATATTTATCTTACATTTATCATTTGAATGCACTTGTAAGGCAAATGAGTACTCGTAGGCAAATCAACACTGAATGTCCAATCTCTGGTTACGCAGGAAGCAAGTATACAACCTGGCTCTTAGGGAATTACATCTATGGTACACTTAATGATATAGCGGGATATTCTGGAAGGGGTCCTCCCGGTTGTAAGCCGGTAGGGGGGGTAGGAGAGCCGTCGGTAGTAGACCGTCTGGTCAACGATATCTATGGAGACTTCAAGTACAGAAGACAGTGCAATAGACTCTTGATCCGCAGATGAATACACCTTGGTTCTCTTGTAGGCTGTAGCTCCACAATGAAGAAGAAGCTAGGCGACCTCAGTCTCTCTGAGCGCCGACTCAACTTGACTCCTCTCGGGGGTAAATCCAACACTCACAGGCGTCGGCGATTATCCGCTCCACAAATCACAGTACCAAAGCAAATATATATTCCAGCCGCATAGGGCTCAGCAGTCGTCGGGTAGGTAATCCAGTGTACATGTCCCTCGGTCCTCGCCTAGATCTCCTCGGATGAAAGCGCCATGTGGTCGGCCCAACCTGGATAAGACTCCAGATAACACGAGGAAGCGTTGGAGATGCTGGTCACTTTAGAACTCTAACCGCACGATGCACCATACACGATAGACTATTATTACTTGATAGAAATACGTCGCACTCGACGGTACAGTGCCAAACTCTGACAATTCAGTTATTAATTCGCACAAGGTCTCAATGCTATTCTAAGGCCAAACAGGCCATACTTCACCGCACGTCGTATCGTGGGTGAGGCTTCACGTTCTGTTACTAAGTTGGGAAGAAGGGTAAGGGACTTCTACATTTACTTGCGCCATATTTATATGCACGGTGAACAAATAGTGCCACTCTCATTTCGGTAGCCGTATCCCTGAGCGGAGCCGGGGCTAGTACGGACATGTCTCGTCGGTACCTTTGAACTTGACGCCAGGGGCTGGTCCCCTGGCGCCTGGTCCTTTGTCCAATAAGAGAATGAACTATTATGGGCTATAGTAGGCTAAAGGGATATTCCGTGTATATGTACAAGGAATATACAAGGGATATCAAACGACATACAAATACTATTCAATATATATCCATAAATAAATATATATATTCGGTTTAATCTGATCCTTCGTAACATATACCTATCTATTTATCAGACACATACATTTTAATTTACGTACACACTATCTATTAGGGAATGTCAATTTCTTTGGTTGAAAATGTTGTTTTACCAAGATTTTGAAACGGCATTTACTATTCTCCTGCTTAACATGTCTGGGAAGAGAGTTCCATTCCTGCATACCACGGAACATGACAGTTCGCTTCATTGCATTCGACCTCACTTTTGGAAGTGTAAAACCTCGTGCAGAAGCATGTCTGGTGGAATGGTTGTGTCTGTCAAGACTTATTGATAAATTGTTATATAAAATTGAGGGGATCTTTGTAACAAAAATATTCCTAGTGAATACAAGGAGTGAGCAGAGTAATTTATGTTTGACAAGTAACCAAGTTAAACAACTGTGCATCGCTGCAACATTAGTTCTGTACTCACAGCGAAGCGCTATACGTGCTGCTTTGTTTTGTACCATTTGTAATTTTTTCAGTTTACTCGTCGTTACATTCGACCATACTGCAGGACAATAGTCAAGATTTGACAAAACCAGAGCTTGAATGACCTGTTTGATAGAATTTAGTGGTAACAAATGAGCACATCTTTTAACAACAGAAATCCCTCTTCCCATTTTCACTACTATATTGTTTATATGGTGTGACCATGACAATTTACTGTCTAATGTTACCCCTAGGAGTTTAGTCTCCTGGACTTGATTAATTACCACATCACTTATCAAAAGTTTCAAGACTGGGTTCGTTCTTAGAGTATGGTTTGAACCGAAAATGATGCTACTTGTCTTTGATATGTTTAGAACTAGTTTGTTATTCTTTATCCATTCCATCACTGATTGCAACTCTGCCTTTGGGACCGTATTTAATTCATTGGCTGTTGAGGCTGATGTGTAAATCGTTGAATCATCCGCATACATAGAAATATAGGACTTATTTAGGACAAGAGGCATGTCATTTGTAAATATGGTGTAGAGCAAAGGCCCAAGGCAACTTCCTTGGGGTACTCCACACCTTACCGTTTTAACTTCTGAGTAACTCCCATTAAAAAAACTATTTGTTTCCGGTTTGCTAAATAAGTTTGCATCCAAGATAGTGCAGATGAGGAGAAACCGTAACATTCAAGTTTTTTAAGTAAGAATTTGTGATCTATGATGTCGAATGCTGCAGTAAAATCAAGCAAGACAGCTCCAACCATTTTCTTTTTATCTATCTCTTTCAGCCAATCATCCGTCATTTGGGTTAAAGCAGTCGCTGTTGAATATCCTTCACGATATGCATGTTGAAAATCAGTGGTCAATGTGTTAAAAGAAAAGTAGCTTTTAATCTGTTCACTTACTATTCTTTCCATCAGTTTACTCAAAACTGGCAGTAAACTTATGGGACGACTATTAGATCCTGAGAATGGCAATTTCAAATTTTTTGGCAGTGGTATTACTTTGGCAGTTTTCCACAGTTGCGGATACAAACATTCACTAAAGGATTGATTTATAATATGACAGATAGCAGGGGCAATTAAATCAGGGACCAATTTCAGAAGTTTCCCGTCAAGACCGTCAACACCTGGTGGTTTGTTTTTAGTGGTACTTAACATATGTTCTACATTACTTATAGTCACGCTATCAAAATTAAATTGACAATTTTTATCTTTCATTATTTTATTCTTTATTAATAAATAAGATTTTTCATTATCTATTGTTTGCATATTATTCCTTAAATTATCTACTTTTCCAATAAAATAATTGTTAATATGATTAGCAATCTCAACTGGTTTGGTGAGGAATTTTCCTTCTGTTTCTAGAAAGGATGGTGTAGGTTTCTTATTCCTGCCCATTATTTCATTTAGAGTATTCCATAATAATTTACTGTCATTTTTTATATAATTAAACCTATTTTCATAATACAATCTCTTCTTCTTTTTATTACATTTTGTAACAACATTTCTTAAGTTACAATATACCTCCCAGTCTGATTTAAACTGGGAGGTATATTGTAAATTAAGAAATGTTGTTACAAAATGTAAGCTAAGAGGACATATGCTGACAAACTGGAGACACAAATGGCACAAAACGACACAAGAGGATTATGGCAGGGACTGAAGACAATAACTGACTATAAAGTCAGCGCCCCCTCAATGGGGAGCGACGACGCCTCCCTCGCGGACAAGCTCAACACCTTCTACGCTCGGTTTGGTGTAGACAGTGGCGCTGCTGGCTCTCCGGCTAGTGACGTCACTGGTGCGCCGGCTGTTGTGGAGGGGGGGGGGGGCAACCGCGGGGGGGCGGGGACGCTCTCTTGTTGTCGGAACACAGTGTGAGAAGAGCATTTATGCAGGTGAACACCAGGAAGGCTGCTGGCCCAGATGGCATAACAGGACGCATACTCAAGTCCTGTGCCAGCCAGCTGGCCCCAGTGTTCACCGCCATATTTAATCAATCCCTGGCGGAGTCAGTGGTGCCTGCCTGCTTCAAGATGTCTACCATCATCCCTGTACCGAAGAAACCCTCCCCAACATGTCCAAATGACTACAGACCGGTGGCACTCACCTCTGTGGTCATGAAATGTTTCGAGAGGCTGGTCAAGGACCACATTTGTGCCTCCCTCCCCAGTGATATGGACCCTATGCAATTTGCATACAGGACAAACAGGTCCACCGACGACGCGGTCTCCCAGGTACTGCACAGCACCCTCTCGCACCTTGACCGTCAGAAGGGGGGCTATGTGAGACTGTTGTTCATTGACTACAGCTCAGCGTTCAACACCATAGTCCCCACCAGACTGGTGGACAAGCTGATCGAGCTAGGTCTGAGCTCCGCCCTGAGCACCTGGGTACTGGACTTTCTGAGCGAAAGACCCCAGGCGGTCAGGGTGGGGGGTCAGACCTCCAACACCATCACCCTGAGCATCGGGTCCCCCCAGGGCTGTGTTCTGAGCCCCCTGCTGTACTCACTATACACACACGATTGTGTGGCCAAGTTCAGCTCCAACTCCATAGTGAAGTTCGCAGACGACACGGTGGTGGTGGGGCTGATCTCGGACAACGACGAGAAGGCCTACCGGGAGGAGGTTGAGGTACTGGAACGCTGGTGCCAGGACAACAGCCTGCTCCTGAACATTGGTAAAACCAAGGAGCTGATCGTGGATTATAGGAGAGGACAGCAGGAGACGCACACACCACTGATGATTAACGGGGCTACCGTGGACAGGGTGAGCAGCTTTAAGTACCTGGGGGTCCACATCTCAGAGGACCTGACATGGTCAACACACATAGACACAGTAGTAAAGAAGGCGAAACAGCGCCTCTACCACCTGAGACAGTTAAGGAAGTTCAGAGTATCGGGGAAGATACTCCAGTCCTTCTACTCAGGAGCTGTAGAGAGCATCCTGACCGGAAACATCACTGCCTGGTATGGAAACAGCACGGCACAGGACAAGAAGGCCCTACAGAGAGTGGTGCGCTCAGCCGAGCGTACCACGGGTATTGCACTACCCCCCCTGCAGGTTCTATACAACAAGAGGTGCAAATCCAGAGCCTGCAGGATAATGAAAGACCCTCACCACCCCAATAACAGCCTGTTCCAGCTGCTGAGGTCAGGCAGACGCCTGCGAACCCCAGCTACTAGGACAGAGCGCCTTAGGCTCAGCTTCTTCCCCCAGGCCATCAGAGCCCTGAACAATGAACATTGAGTGCTCAGAACATTGAACTATCCACACACAAGCACACATGAACACACACACGACACGCACGCTGTGCACGCTCACACACGAGCAGCCACTTAACACTTTAACATGAGCGGGCACACACTCATGTCGCACACACGCACACTTATGGCCAAAAGGAAAGGACACTTTAAATTAGAATAACAGGAACAGTGTATTGCACTACCAAAGCTAACTAGCATGTCCCATATGCTCTGCAAATAACTATGTACAGATACCGAGATGTCACTCCATGTTACCTGTTACCTGTTCACTGCACAATGTTGTTTTTTTATTTTTTGATTCTATTATATGTTGTACCACTGTATTGCACATCGTTGCGGGCGAGACCACCCGCATTTCATTGTATACCTGTATGCCGTGACAATTAAAACTCTTGACTTGACTTGACTTGCCTGGAAACCCAGCCCCTGGTTCCCGCCCAGCACGAACCAACGACCCAACGTACAGGGAGACTCGCCACGGATGCCTCTCCCCCCACGTGCGTCAGTGTCGCAGCCATCCATGGCACACTACATTGGGACACCCACATTCCCAGACTTCACAAGAGAAGACCGAGCGCAGTATACCGAGCTGCGTATGTGCCTAGAGACAATTATGTCCGGAGTACAGGACGAGTCATACAAGTATGCCATTCTCCTTAAGCACCTCAAGGTAACTAGAGCGCACAACATAGCGCTGGCATACTCCAATTCACAAACTCCCTATTCTGACGCCCTGGTTGCCCTTGACGCACGTTACGGACGTACATGGGACTATGTCATTCAGGAGATACGTGAGATTGAACGTCTCCCCCCGGCTAGAGACAACCGAGCCCTGGACGACCTATCCGTCAAGGTACAGTCCCTAGTAGGGATGCTCGGGTCCCAACGAGACCAGGGGATGTACGAGTTGTACGCCAACTCCAACGTGGAGCGCATATTGGAGAAGCTCCCCCCATTCCGCCAAGAACGCTTTCGGAGGCAACGAAGCTACCGTGACCCGAATGGCCCAGAACAGTCACTGCTGGATCTCGTTGACTTCCTAGCCAGGGAGGTTAGCAGCCTAAGAATTGACACCTTCGCATGGGGTGGCTCGAACATTAAAGAGGGACAGAGGAGGTTTAAAGACCAAAGCAGGCCCATCACAGTGATGCACCAGGCCGAGTCGGTGTCACGGCAGACGAGTCACAACTCCCCCGCCAAGGAGAAATGGAAGATTGCCTGTCAATACTGCGACAGTGAACACTGGCTGTCACAGTGCGACGCATTCAAGAGACTGACCACCGCCGAAGTAAGTCAGTGGATTAAAGATAACCGCCGCTGCTTCCGCTGCGCGCGCGGCCACATGGCAGCAGAATGCCGCCTTAAGAAGAAGTGTGGCAAGTGTGACGGCGCTCACCTCGAAGCACTGCACGAGAGCAACAAGCGCCCACCACAAGACCAAAGTAGGCCCATCACAGTGATGTACCAGGCCGAGTCGGTGTCACAACAGAAGAGTCACAACCCCCCCCCGCCAAAGAGGAATGGAAAATGGAGGTTCCAGAATTCAAGATCACATGTAGTTACTGCCACAGCGGACACTGGCGGTCGCGGTGCGGCGCATACAAGAAACTGACCCCCGCCGAAATGAATCAGTGGGGTGAGGCTAACAAGCAGGACGCCGCTTACTGCGAATCACTGCGCGAGGCCCACAAGCGAAGATTAGCTCTACAAAGCAACTCGGGAACAGAAGTGCTCCACATCGACCCCGCGAATCGTGGGAGCCCCAGAGTGCTCCTCAAGGTAGTACGAGTACTCCTCAGCCACGGGGACAAGGTACTCGACACCTACGCCGTCCTAGACGACGGGTCGGAGAAGACACTCCTCCTCACCTCCGCCGCGACCCAGTTGGACCTGCGGGGACCAGAGGAGACCATGACCCTCCGTACCATTCGTCAAGATTTACAGACAATCAAAGGTGAAAACGTCTCGTTCACCATTGCAGCGATCGACCAGCCTGAGAAGCGGTACAGCATCAGCAAGGCGCTCATGAGCTACGACATAGGTTTGTCACGCTACGATTACCCCATCCCACAGCTGAGGGAAAAGTACGACCACCTACGCCAACTGCCCATACCGCTCATCAGCGGAGATACACCGACCCTACTCATTGGCTCCGACCACGCGGACCTCATTGTCCCAACCAAGGCGGCCCACATCGGACCCAAAGGATGCCCAGCCGCGGTTAAGACCCAACTGGGGTGGACGCTCCAGGGCCCCCTCTACGGACCTGCCAGCCAACCAACGTCCACACGCTGCCTTTACACCCAGGTGAGCGACACAGACAACACTCTCCTACAGCACGTTGAGAGGCTATGGACACTAGACACGCTGCCATTCAAGACCGAACGCAAGATGGTTCAGTCCAAAGAGGACAAGTATGCCATCGCTCTACTAGATCAGAAGACTACGAGAGTCGAGGTCGACGGAGTGTTCAGATACGCAACCCCACTCTTGAGGCGGGACGGGATGCCCACTCGGCATGTGTCTAAGGGAGCGACGCACCACTGCCTACAGAGCGTATCCACGCCAGAAGAAGCAAAGAGCATCCTAATGAAGCTACGGGCTTCGTTAGCCAACGGTGGATTCAACCTCCGACAGTGGGCCAATAGCGACCCTCAAGTTCTCCGGCACCTCCCTCCAGAGACCAAGGCCGCGAGCAGCGAGACCTGGATGGCGCACACCCCAGGCGAAGCGCAAGAGATGACCCTGGGCCTCGTCTGGCGCTTCAAGACGGACTCGCTTCACTACCGACACACACCTCGGAGGACGGATCAAGAGACGTCCACGACTAGACTGACCACTCGGCGGCGTGTGTGCCGAACACTCGCCAGCCAGTACGACCCAATGGGGTGTATCCTCCCCTACACCACCCGGGCGAAGATGCTGGTGAGAGAACTGTGGGCCAAGGAGCAGGGCTGGGAAGACCCCATACCCGAGCACCTAGCTACCACATGGAGAGAGTGGGAGGATGAACTTGTCTTACTCCGCGAGGTGGCCATCCCGCGGAGTCACTTCCCCCCTACGGATCAGTGGCCTACCTGAGGGCTCAAGAAGAGGGAGTTCTGAACTCCAAGCCCCTCAGCTACGCTCCAAGCGATGTAGCTGACATCGAACCCATCACCCCAAACCGCCTCTTGATGGGGCGGCCGGACCCTGCCCTTTCTCAGACGGTGTACAGACAGGACGGAATGAACGGACGGAGAATGTGGAGACACAGCCAAGTACTGGCCGACCAGTCTTGGGCCCGCTTCCTCCTACGCTACCTACCCTCCCTTCCAGCCCGTCAGAAATGGGTGAAAGACAGGGACAACCTGACCGTGGGGACCGTCGTGATGATAATAGACCAGTCACTACCCCGAGCTACGTGGCCAGCCGGCCGTGTGAGCAGAGTGATTAATGGTTCAGATGGGAAGGTCAGAGCGGCAGAAGTCATCGTCCAAGGGCGGACTTATAACAGACCAGTAGCTAAGTTGATAGAGCTTCCTGCGTTCCCTGACCCCCCTGACGACGACGATAACCCACTGACCTTATAGATTATTTCCAACTCCCCATAGCACATTATTGAGAAGTTGACTTGACCCTTAATATTAATCTGTGCCCCACATTTATTTACTAATTAGGTTCGGACTAATTAGGGGGCGGCTGTTCTGAAGGTCCAGATTAACACTGAAAGTCTGCGTTTATTATTTTGTATAACTTGTATATTGTTTATATATATAAGATATATATCTTTATGCCATCTGTTTGCATAACAGTATTCTTCGCTCGCCTTATTGGGTCCCATCCTTGACGTTGTAGGCGCCAGAGACGCGCCCCCTAGACATGGCTTCTAGACATGTTCAGACACGTTCAGACAAGCCCAGAGCAAGCGCATTGATTCTGTACAGGTGAATAGGCTGAGCCCCATAGGGATCAGTTGAGTATATATTGTAGACGGTGCAAGTAGCAGCAGCGGCAGTAACATAACAGGAGAACTAGCAGAGCGAGAGTGTGAGACGTCCGGTACAGTTGTACACAGACCGATAGCAGTGTATCGTTATAGAGAGCTAATGGCTACTTAGATACAACTATAATATTGTAGAGCCATTATTGGCACAGTACAGTGACTCGTGTAAGCGAAGTAACGTGGAGAGACTTAAAGTTAAACCCAGCGCCGTTTGGATATAACTACTCATTGGAGACCGTCTGCGGGTTAGCTTCAAGTACAAACGAAGCTAGCTAGCTACCATCTATGCCAACGGGCTTTTGGATTAATAGCTATTAACCCTGCCATCGGGCGCTAGGATTACAAGGACCGGTTCCGTACGAGACCCCTTCTTCCAGCGGCGACAGGATTATCCGACCAGTCTACAGTTCCTCCGGAGCAGGAGCTCTAGAGGGAAACCATCGTCTCCAGCCACCATTTGCTTTTCCCTGTATCGCCTCGTTTCGTCTCACTCCCTTCAGAGCTCCGGTCGAGTATCCGTAATCTAGGAACTATTCATTACCGCTGACTTTGATACACTGACATTCTATTATTAAAGGAGAACCGTGATAACTAATATGTATGTTGCTATGACTATTAAAATACTGTTAACGTATCCCTGTCCCCGCGCAGTCAATTGAGTGTCCGCCATTTTGTCTAACTGTACTGTCTGGCTATCAATATTCTTTAGTAGTGGTTTAATCTAAACAATCTTTAATACAGTCAGGGTTGTGTAGCCCCTTAGCTACAACCATACATGAGTGTATTTATCCAGAACAACTGGTAGAAGTGATGGAGATAAGATTATGAGTATATTGCTTAATATGTAATAGGTAATTGGAATGTATCCTTTATACCACAGAAGGTGGTTTTTGAAAATGATGGACACTGTGTATATATGAAGGCTGTTGTTTATGAGGGCAACCAGGTAACCATTGTGATTGCTAGGAACCCATTGTGTCAACATAGATGTAAACATGCTGTAGTAGTTTTTCATAAGCAAACTTTAAATAAACTGTACACGGGAGCAGAATGGCAACCTGGCAGAGGTGGTAACGCACGCATCATACATTCTGACTCATAGCGACCGCCACCTGACGCTTGGAGAGGGGGAAGGTGGACGAGAGGAAGGAATTGAGATGTGGTTAAAAGTACACTAGGTGGCGCCAGAGTCTGACCAGGAATTGTCCTGCCTGCTGACGTGGGCTGGGGGATCCTCGGGAAGTCTCGCGATGCGCGGCCATTTTGGGTGGAGCGATGTGGTCGCCATTTTAGATGGGGCAATAGGGACCATTGTAAGGGAATTATATTGCCAAAAGCAATGTGGGTGGAACTGCGATAGGGGGCGATAGAGGCATGAATTTGGACTCTCGTCCTGAGCAGAAATAGGAAGCATTTGAGCGGGTGCAATGTATGACGTACGTTGGCTTCATGTATGATGAGATTTACGGTTAGGAACGGGTCCCTGTTTCGGGACCACACTCCCTCTCTCTCTCCTCTCTCTCTCTCCCTCTCTCTCCTTTTTCCCTCTCTCTCTCCTCTCTCTCTCTCCCTCTCTCTCTGCTTTCTCCCTCCCTTTCTCCCTCTCTCTCTCCTTTCTTTCTCTCCCTCTCTCTTTTTCCCTCCTCCATCTTTCCCTCTACCCCCCCCCTCCACTCCCTGACCCAATCTCCCTGAAACCCCCCCCCCCTCCATTTCTTAACCCACTCCCTGAACTCTTCCTCTCTCTCTCCCTCTCTCTCTTTCTCTCTCTCTCCATCTCTGCCCTCTCTCTCTCTCCCTTCTCTCTCTTTCCCCCCCCCTCCATTTCTTCTGAACTCTTCCTCTCTCTCTCCCTCTCGCTTTTTCTCTCTCTCCATCTCTGCCCTCTCTCTCTCTCCCTTCTCTCTCTTCCCCCCCCCCTCCATTTCTTCTGAAATCTTCCTCTCTCTCTCCCTCTCGCTCTTTCTCTCTCTCCATCTCTAACCCTCTCTCTCTCTCCCTCTCTCTCCCTCCCCCTCACGCCCCACATCTCTACCTAATTCTCTCTCCCCCCCCCCCCTCAATCTCTCTCCCACTCTCTCTTTCTCTCTATGGGACAGTTGATGCTCCCGTCCTGGTTGGAAGATCGTTCTTTAAGAGTGGGGTCATTTGACGAGTGGGGTGGCAGTTTATGTGGCACAGGCTATATTGTAATGAGGTGTTATATGGATGAGGAATCTCTCTTAAAGTTATCCCTCCTCCACCTCTCTTCCATTTTCTCTTCCCCCCCTCGGCCCCCCAAAACGATCTCTCTTTCTCTCCAAGTTTTGGACTTGTATATTGTGTAGTGTTATTCTCTGTAGGTTTCAAATGCATATTGTTATTTTTTGGGGGTTTCTAGTGCTGGTAGTGGTATTGGCCGGCGTCAGGGCGATGTTGTAGCAACCAGCGGTGGAACCGTACTCTCTGGCTCTCACCAGGTCTCCGTGCCAGTGGTTTGGATGTTGCGTTCATGATGGTGGGCCGTAAGTCGGAGCATGCTTTGAGGACAGGTTAGGGACTCTCCACGCAGATGGACCTGCGTGTGAGGGGTCACTCTGCTCGGCTGCACCTGCGATGGCGGTGTTGGTAGACAGATCGCCGTGGCTCGCTGTCTGCCTCCGCGCATTGACGGGGATGCGCTATGTGTGCACTCGTCGAAGCTCGCTGCCACACTGCACGCGTTTTCATTTTAACAGGGGTACGGGGACTGCTAGACGGCGTGGCGTGGGTGGTAGACAGATCGTCGTGGCTCGCTGTCTGCCTCCGCGCGTCAATGGGGATGCGCTAAGCGTGCACTCGTCAAAGCTCGCTGCCACGCTGTGCGCATTGAGTCATATTATGTGTGGATATTTAGGTGAAGGTGGTTACGGTGGTTAATTTGAGTCGGGGGTGCTGTGTGTGAGCAGCAGTGGTTGAGAATGGTATGGACTTTGGATATCCTTGAGTGGAAGCCCGGGGTTTCGCGTTCCAGGTTTGCAAACTGGGGGGGACACTGTGGGCTACAAGTCGGCGGACCAGTGAGATGTCATTGGTCTGCAGGGATTTCAAAGTAGGGGTGGTGTCTGCGCCTGTGGTTTAATAAACAGGTTGTGCGACACTATTCCGAGGCACGAGGATTCGGTGACATGAGTCACTGAAAATTAATTTCTTTTCTTGTGAGAAGTGGGTCTAACACCTAGAGGTTAGGTGTTCCGGGGGAATGTGTAGAAATTGTGTGCAAAATTATGTGTGAAATATGGGTATTACTGATATGTAAAATGTGAAGCGAGGGATACATTTTTAGGCTTTCTCAGATAGAAGTAAATAAAGTTACACATAGAAGGAAAGGTTAGAATTAAAGATACACATAGTCATTTGCAGAGAAATAAGAGTTAAAGTGCTTTTATTCACCTAAATTATAAGAGTTGAGTGATTTTATTCACCTAAATTACCATATCCAGTACAAATGTTTAGAAATGATAGGCTGTGAATAACACATTTCTGATTGATCAACAGAAGGAAAAGACTGATGCGAAATAGGGTTCCCCAGAGTTGTGTGAAGAAGGAGCATGACAACGGGATTGGGAGATCCAGTTTTCCGATGGAGACAACAGAAAACAATTAAGGCAGTGTCGTTGAAGATTCAAAAGAAAATTGCACAAACGCTCTCTAAAGTGATATTAGTATAGAAGATGCCCGACATTCCATGCTTAAAGATAAATGATGGATTGTGAAAGGGAAATGCCACTGATTCTTAAGTGTGTGTTTTTTCTTTCTCTCTTCACAGCTGCTCCAGGACAGAGGCAGTGCTGACAATTCCAAACTCCGAACGGGGGATCAAATTGACTTTGAAAGTCTGGGTATAGTATCACGAAGCGTGTTGTCAATTCATGTTTGCACCAATAACTCTGCCAGTGTGAGTGAGATTAACTCAAGTTTGTAAAAGTAGTTTAAATACAGAGAAACTTGCTTTCCAAACGGTGATATTGCGAGTGTTTGAAAGAGGTGAGAATGGCAAATACACAGATAGGAGCAACTGGAGGGTTAGATGCAATAACCATAGAGAGGGTAGACAATCTGTCTATTTCAACGACTGGAAATGTCACGATAAAAGTGAAGAAACAATGGCCAAAGATATTCAGGCCTTTACAAAACCTTGTTTTTAAATATAAGAAAGGAGGCCGGTATAGAATGCGTACCCAAATAAAAAAACAGAAAAAGAGATTACAAAAGGCGATGAAAAGAAATAATGCCGGTAGTGGGGTAATGCCGATAACCTCTGCAGACGTTTCATTGACCGAATTGAACAGTGACGTTAACCTGATTGACTTGAATGTGACCGACTCCCCTCTTGAGACCGGTGTGACGGGGGGACTGGAATTAATATCTTTAACTCCACCACAGGGGGTCGTTGATGCGAGCGACCCAGAGACAACTGTATTACCCGAGCCGATCCACGCTGAAGTGTCCGTTGCAGGTGACTGCCAGTTAACCAAGAGACAAAGAAAGCAACTGAGGAGAGCGATGTTGTTACAGCAGTCCCAGGGAGTTGACTCTGGCCGTACGGCTGGAATAGAGACCGACAGCAGGTATGAGATAATACATGAACAGTTTCTACAGCCCACCTGTGTCCCGTGCCTAGGTTTCCCCCACCCCCACCATCAGTACCAAACTGGGAGACGTGGCCCAATGACTAGGAGCCAGTCAGCCAGGGCCAGGGTGGAGGAAGAGCGGAGGACGTGCCTCCATCGAGAACAACAGCCAACCGAGGCAGGACAGGTAGTGGAATACCTCCAAGGCCTAATCCAGTCCGCACAGCCAAGAGGGGAGACGGGCTCCAACGGAGAACCAAATGGCCAGAGACGGGCCCAGTTGGGGCCACAGGGGTGTCCTGCCCCAGAACAACAACAAAAGCCAATGGGGAAACCTGGGCAGTCACGGGGACGAGGTGGAAACAAAAGAGGGAGTGCGAATGGATCCAGAGCACAGTCAATTGTGTGTTGGAGGTGCGGGAATCTCGACCATATTTCTAGAGACTGTGAGCGGGACTGTCTATCCACAACAGGAGGCCCTCAATGGGGGAACAGAGGAGGTGGGCGTGGGCAAAACCAAGGTCGGTATCAAGTGCAGTGTCCACGGCCCGCAAGCTCCCCCTGTGCAGGACCCCCTCAGCACCAGAGCCAAGATGAGAGGCGGGGCCCAGCGATGGGAAGTCAGACCGCCAGCGCTGAGATGGGGGAAGAGGCGTCGTCCTATAGACAACAGAGAGCGTTTATAGCAGCGTTCGAACGACACGAGGCAGTTCATCGAGATCTGATGAAGACACAGCTGGAGATCGGTCAAGCCGCACACGAGACGCAGAGACTGGAGCAAGAATGGGCGAGAAAGTATGTACTGCTAGATTGTACAGCGATTGGGGTCAGGCTTCGGGCGTCGGAAGTAGCCGCACACGAGACTCAGAGACTGGACAAGCAATGCCGTGTGCCCCGTTGCCCGGACAGATAGCGGGCCCCTCCCAACAACAGGCTCAAAGAACTGTGACTGAACCAAATAGGTACGTGGCTTTCTCCCCAGAACAGGCTCAAGGGAACCATGGCGGTGATGGCAGACAGCAAGGACAGGCTCTGGGACCGATGACCCCAGGGCCATCCGATTACAGGCGGCCGGCCCACAGGGTCCCACAACCGAGGGAACGAGGACAGGTTTGCTGGATCTGTGGACTGATAGGTCATTTTCAAAGGTCATGTCTGCAGAGGCCGCCGGCAGAATAAAAAATATATGCTACTAATTAGAATAAAAATAGAATAAAAAATAAATAGAGGGGTTAGGTGATTAGGTTATGGAAGTTACTAAAATGGATGTGTGATTAACTGACGGATGCATGAACTAATCAGACTAACAAGAACATCAAATCAATTGGTAAACAGTTAATATTAGGTATTCAATATTAGACAGTGAGATGATGTGACACTGCGGCTAGTGGTCAGTAGATTATCCATGCTTGATCAACATTCAGATTGGTCAAAGGGTGGACTGCATGATTAAGAAATTTAAAAGACCCATAGTTGTTCCTAGGTTTTTATGATATTGATAGATGGATATCAACAATCATGAGTAATAGATATAGGTGTTTATTTTTATTTCTGCATATTTTTTCTTTCCTAGTGTGTTACGAGCAATTCCTGACTTAGGCCGGAAGCTTTCATTTTGTTTATTCGTTTGATTTTTCCATTTTTTGTTTCTTAGTATATACGGGGTGAATACGCCCCTAGATAATAGGTTAATTTTGTTTCTAAGAGTGAGTTGAAAAAAAGAGATGCTCACAAGTTTGGTTTATTGTTTTCAATTATTGTTTTAGGCATGTTTTTTCTTTGTTTTTTGTTTTTTTTCTATATTTTTTCTTAGGGTACCTGACAGGCTGGGAGTGGTCTCGACACATCAGGACTGGGTAGTATATGTCTATATAATGGACTGAGAACAAAGTGAATGGACATGAGCTGGTTCATGGGTTTTTGTTCTCTGCCCATTAAAAATCCGGATCTAGGATCTGGAGGTGTGTCGTGATTGGTGAAAGTGTTGGGAAACATGATTCTCTGTACATTGATAAGCTCAGTAGGTTTTGGTCGACATTGGCCAAATAGTCTTTGTGTAGGGTGTGGACATGTGCAATTGATAATTGGCTTGTGGGGGACTCTGACGGCTTAGTAGAGGCTGGCAGAGCATGTGGAAGATGTGTGTTTAAGGTGACTGTGATTTGTTGCCATACATGTAGGACTGCTGGGAGAGAGGGTGTGTCGGTACTGGCTGTCCGGCCCCGGAGGCAGCTGTCCAGTAGACGAAGGTATGGTGTTTGAATTTTATTCCACAGTAAAGGGTGGTGTGGGTTATACTGTTTTGACAGTATAATATAAAGAGAGCCATGTGAATTTTTCTGAATTTTGAATATTAACGATCTAGAAGCCATGGAATATATAGATAAATGATTTGGAAAAGAAGGGTGTCAAAACTCAGACCAGTAAAGAGTGTCTGAGGGAGGAAAAATATGGATTTGCAATCAAATGCTGTGGTAGAAGTAACCTGCACTGTCCACCGAAGCAATATATATTCACTGCAGGATAAGAAAGGGGGATTGGGGAACCAGCAGTCAGCCGAGTGTGGATGTGTATGCAAGTTTGTTTTTCCCATAATAGGTACGTGAGTGATGACTGTATTATGTGGAGCTGTGTACCCAGAGTTCGGTGTTGGGTCCGGTCGGCTGTGCATGGCCGTCCGGCAGGGCACTGGATTCTGTGGATGTTAGCTTGAATGACAGGATAAGATGCTTGGATGCTGACTGCTTTGTACCTGTGGTGGGGTGTGTTCAAACAGCTGTGGAGGGTCTATTATGGACTCTTCAGAAAACAGGGGTTGACACCTCACGGCGTGCGTGGCGCGGTGTCCGATGCATTCTTTAGATTATCTCTGGGGGACACGAGTCTGGGTGACAAGTGTCCCCTGGGGGGAGTGGTACTGAATAATGGAAAGTGTATGAAAGAATGTATGTAATAATACTAATAAATGAAACCGGGGCGGCGCAACCGCTAAACGAAGGCGAAGCGGCGGACGATGAAACCGGGGTGGCGCAACCCCCAAACGAAGGGGAAGATGCGAATGATTATGGGGAGCCAGACAGAGGGGACCACGATTGGCCACCAGTAAGAGATGAGGGATTTTTACAGGAGCCAGACAGAGGAGAGGATTATGAATTGGAACATAATAATTTCTCCTCTGTGGACTTGGATGGCGTACCAGAAGGACCGGATGGACCAGTGCTTAGCACAAGCCCGGAAAGAGATACTCGACCACAACGAGTCATTAAGAAACCTCAAAGGTACACATAGGCAAAAGGAGGGACAGTGTAAATGATAGGCCATGGAGAGAGTGTGTATATATTTTTTGATTTTTGATTAGTGAGCTCTCTCCTTTTTTAGAAATGTTTAAAAAATGAATGCAATGTAATAATCTTTTCTTTCAGAGTTGTTCGCACAAAATAGACATGTTTGGTTAAAAAACACATAAGTATAGTCTCAACCTGGTAATTGGTACGATGCCCTTTTTGTATAAAGGGATGGACCTAGACGGAAGTGAACTTGGAATAACTGATACATTGTGTAAAATCTTCAAATAACTGGAAATTGTTAAACGGTGTGAGTGAATTTAGAACTGTGTAAACGTCAACTGACTAATAGTCGTTAATTGTGTGAGGGAGCTAATGTGGGTGTTGAAAGCAATTGATACTAACAAATATGAACTATGAGCTAGAAGGATTCTGGAAATATTTGGTTCTTAGGTGATTTGGCTAAACAGTAAAAAGGTTAAGGTATTTTTAACAGTTTGATTGAGAAAATACTAACAAGTATATTGGGGATCATTAATCCCCAAACCGGGGAAACTGTAGTAGTTTTTCATAAGCAAACTGTTTAAATAAACTGTACACGGGAGCAGAATGGCAACCTGGCAGAGGTGGTAACGCACGCATCATACATTCTGACTCATAGCGACCGTCACCTGACGCTTGGAGAGGGGGAAGGTGGAGGTAGAGGCTGAGTTAAGCACCATAGGTTGAATCCCCCATCTCTACATTCTTACTAGTTTACTTCCTCAGGCCAAACTCAGATACAATAGTGGTGTTGACCATAAAACAAAGAACACACTATACTTCTGGCTCAAACCCCCCAAGCTGCACCTTAAAGATAGTGAGATCAATAGACTTCTTGAAGCCGAGATTTAGATATAATAGTGGCGTGTTGATCATAAACAAAGACACGCCAGACTTTTGTCTCAAACTCCCCTAGTTACAATAGATCAAAAGGGATCTTGAGGTTGTAGGGCTGGCCGAGACAATGAAGTGTTGACACCTAGCCCTAAAACACAGGAGATAGTACTCAGCTCAACAGGAACCGGCCAAGATGTATCTGATTACATTGCTCCCCTTTTAAGAAACGGTTATGCAGCTGTTAAACCCCCAAATAGAAACTGCTAGGAACACCCTTATAAGGCATTTCCGGAAAAGATCTACAAATAGTGTCAGTTACCTAGGTCATATAGTATCAGCGAATCAGACATGGGAGTAGACTACAAACGGTTACGCTCACTGGTAATCCAATCATAAGCTTTCTGGCTCCCAGAACGACCCGCCCCCATGACGTAAAGTTTGGAGGAGGAGGCAGAGTCTTTAAAATACTTGGTTCTGAGAGCGATAGGCAGAACCCACACGAACAACGAAGAGAAAGCAACATCCACTCTACATACCTCCCCCCACCCACTGGACCGGAAGTCAGCGGCGACGCCCCGGAGCAGACGATACATACCAACGGAGAAGCGAGGCAGGAGCCGAGCTCGTTAGATATTGAATATTTAGACTGAATTCTACGAACCTCCGGCATAGCGGCTGCTTCTCGTAGGTTCATTGCATTTATTCTTCAAATCGTTGATTTGTAAATTGTTGGAATCCTTTTGATTAAAACTCGGATTCTTCCAAAATCAATCTGCCCGGAACTGTTTTTCTTCAAAACCGTCGTCTCTCTGAGCGTCAGCCGTATACAAACCATTTCCTGGTTTGTTGTTTGAAGTACTCTAGGCTTTTAAGGTTTTGAACACAACGCAGAAGATTAGGTTCTGATTAGATCAGAACAATTAGCCCAGAAAAGTACAACAATGCCAATATAGAAAATATCATCTCATCAGATCTGTCATCAGAGAAGAAAGAATGACACTGGTTTACTGTCCAACGGACGACAGGGTAGCATACACTGTGAGGAAACCTGTTCCAAATTCAAATTGAAGGGATTTGCAAGGGTCATGTTTAATGTGTAAATATTGACTGTCATATCCTGTTGATGTTTTGGATTATATTAGTTCTGGTAGGATTGTTAGTAACTGTCTAACTGCATATATAACTGTTTCCACTAGTAACTGTCTAACTGCATATATAACTGTTTCCACTAGAGGGCGCTCTAGGCGGAGACACTCAGGAACACCACCAGGTGACGAGTATAAATAGAGATGTCTACATGTATGCCTCCCATTCTTTCTCTTCCCCCCAGCCTCTCAGTGAGAGGAGACCTGTAGAACTGCTGCTCTGCCATGTGAATAAATAAACCACGCCAGTTAAGGCTCAAGATAGAAACCATGCCTCTTGACCACATTATTGTCGCCCTATAGCCGAATTCTGTCAACACACTCAATATCTGCATTATTACCACACATATAGATGTTGTTCAATCAGCTAATGTGTCTGTATCTTTCCCAATACAAATACACCATATTACTATACTTTTTCAGGAGTACAGTCACACTGATCATCATTCTAAAATGAATTCTAACATTCTCGTAGAACCAGGTTAACTGTGTCCTGGCTGTTAGTAGAACCAGGTTAACTGTGTCCTGGCTGTAGCATTGTAGAACCAGGTTAACTGTGTCCTGGCTGTAGTAGAACCAGGTTAACTGTGTCCTGGCTGTTGTAGAACCAGGTTAACTGTGTCCTGGCTGTAGTAGAACCAGGTTAACTGTGTCCTGGCTGTTAGTAGAACCAGGTTAACTGTGTCCTGGCTGTAGCTTATGGCAGATCAATCAGCATGGATTGTCTGTAAACTTTAATACATGGCAGTTTGGTTTGTTAGAACAGACTGTAATCTTATGCTTATGGCAGATCAATCAGCATGGATTGTCTGTAAACTTTAATACATGGCAGTTTGGTTTGTTAGAACAGACTGATCTGCCATAAGCAAGTGAAGATTACAATCAGCATGGATTGTCTGTGGACTTTCACTTGCTTATGGCAGATCAATCAGCATGGATTGTCTGTAAACTTTATGCATTGTTGTCACTTGCCATATCTTGCTATGCTCGCTCATGCCTGTATTTTTTATGTCCGTTCTATTTTATAATTTTTATTTTATTTAATTTTTATTTTACTATTTTTAAACTGAATCATTTTAAACTATTTTTACTATTTGTGTTACTGAAAACTGTAAGCGGAGAGCCTATTGGGATGCTAGATCCTAATGTGAAACACTGTGATTCTACCTGTCTATCTTTTTATGCTCGCTTATGCCTGTATTTTTTACTGTTGTGAAGCACTTTGAACTGCAACCTCTGTATGAAAAGTGCTATACAAATAAAGTTATTATTATTATTATTCTAATTAATTATATAATAACGGGTTATACATGCAAAATGGACAATAGAACAGCTGTAACTGGAAATCTTTAAAAAATCTTCAATCGCAGGCGGTTAGGTGGCGTAGCAGAGATTGCGTTCGTCACCAACCCCGGAGCTGAACAGGCGAATCCAGCTCACAGCTCCGGGGTTGTCACCAGCTTGGCTGGCCGTTCACACTGGGAGAAGCTGGCGGGGTGGGTCCAGGTTGTTGTAAACAGCGACTCCTACAGTTCGGTCGGGCGCCTGCTAAGCGCGGATAGGACCTGAGTGGGATAGTGTGATCCTTCCACACGCTACGCCCTCTCAGGGAGGATCTGCGCTGCCAGGTGAAAAGAAGCGGTTGATTGGCTGGACGTGTGTCGGAGGAAGCACGTGATAGCCTCCACTCTCCCAGATGATCTGACTGTGGGGGGTAAGTGCGCAGCGACCAGGAAGGGGATTGGGAATTGGCATACGACTAACATTGGGATGAGAGAAAATCGGAGGAAAATGGAGGGGGGAAAAAGATCAATAAAAAAAAAAAAATCTTCAATCGCGGACTGACTTCGCATATAGACTGGCATTTACAGCTGTTCCAATGTAAATGTGCCTTCCTCCGTGCGCTTCCGTGCGCTCTGAAGTCAGACTCGGTGTGCCAGGCCACGCGCACGATCTCGCACGGAACCCGCAAGCAGTGGCGAATCCTTATGGAAGCCAACGGAAGCCAGGCCTCCCTATTAAAATATGAATTAATATCAAATATGAAATATGTCTCCCTCTTCTCCTTCTCACTCCCTCTAACACACTGTCAGACTCACTATGCTCACTGCAGCTAGAGGAGAGGCAGGGGGTAGGTCTCTTTCTCCTCCAGCCTCAACCATGTGATTCATGTATCTAGAGTCCAAAACCGATCCTAGCCAATCAGATTCGAGCTGACTGCCACACCCTAAAAGTTTAAAACGGGGCTGTGAGAAGAATCCTGAGTGTGGCCTCCCCTCTGCACACCTCCCCTCTGCACTCTGAACATTGTATTAACCCGTGACTGCTCCCACGGGCCGAATATTGCCCCGATCCTCGCGAGATTAAATCCACTGGTACCTCTCGGCGTGCCGAAGCTTTTCCTAAATCACTTCCATCATCGAAAACGAGGGGAAAAGGTCGGCTCGCGACCCTGAAAATGTCGCGTGATTTTAAAAACGCTGTATTAAGTGAGCCTATTATGGGATCCACGCGAGCTTTCTATCGTGGAAACATCTGGGCGTCCCGCAACTTTTACTCATTCACATGTAGCCCCGAAAATGCTTAGAAAAGGAAAGCCGCAAGCGTGGAATAAACTCGCCGAAACGGAAAAGTGTCCCACGGGCGCGCCGTGATTCCGATTCGCGTGAAAATATTCACGACCATAGAGGAGACCGTGGGACACCTTTTTGCAACCGAATATGTGTCTCGAATTTGCTCCCACGCGGCGCGCAAAATCGTGCAAGGAAAAATCGGACCAAAAACGAACCAATGCTCCAGCAGTATTAATGACCCTGATGTAAACAAGACAAACGTCTTTCTCTGGTCTGCATCCCCTTATACAATTGTGTGTATTGAGCCGTACTGTATTGTACCCATTCTGCAATCTGTTAAATAAATAAAAATAAAGTTTGACTGGCCGCCGAGCCATACTGTAGTGTACATGGTGACTGCTTGACTTAAAAAAAAAAAAAAATATTAATAAAAATATTTAATAATTCTTTTTTTTAATAATAATTTTTTTTGGCTTCCCCTGTTATTTTACCCACGCGACGCCACTGCCCGCGAGTGTTTGCGTGCACGGCTGGTCTGCCTGCGCCGTGACTCAGTGTGCCCAGCCACGCGCGATATTCTCGCACGGACCTCGCGAGTACCTACATGTGCGACTCGTGTGTTTGCGCTGTGAGGCGTATTCTTCGTATGGCTGCGCGTA
Source organism: Notolepis coatsorum (assembly GCF_963971535.1). Lineage (NCBI taxonomy): Eukaryota > Metazoa > Chordata > Actinopteri > Aulopiformes > Paralepididae > Notolepis > Notolepis coatsorum. The sequence goes on along the minus strand of NC_140180.1, from coordinate 66,555,689 downwards.
CCCGCACCGTGACGGCCGTACCGTAAATTTGCGGGACGAATACACGTACCGTTACACCCCTACCGTCTTTACTATCTACTGACTATAGCCAGTGGTTCCCAAAGTCGGGGTCAAAGGTGGGCCGCGAGCAGCCACGGGTGGGCCGCGAGATGATTAAAAAAAAAATAATAATAATAATCTCAGGCCACTGAACTTAGAAGCAGGCCAGGACAGTGTTTCTAGTTGTATTCTAAAATTCTATTCTATTGTATTCTAAAATGTGACTATATGGTTTTATATTAACTTAATAAATAAACAAAATGAAAAATCTACTTATTTCAACAAACATTTCAAACTAAATAACAGATTATGCACATAAAACGCTGAAAACAACCGAAGCAACAATAGTATTTTAATGAGGCTATTATTATTATCATTATTATTTTGCAACAAGTTAGCCCTCTCATAAATAGCACATATAAATGAATAACTAACTTGAACTAACTTAATAGGATTGAAGTGATATTTGGCTTAAAAAATCGGTCGCCTGGCAAAAAAAAAAAAAAAAAAAGCCTGACGATGTGCATTGGGCCGCGGCTCTCTGACGCCTTATTTTCTGGGTCCTGGCCTGAAAAGTTTGGGAACCCCTGGACTATACTACTTACTATGTCTATACTATTATGTACTCGAACTATGCACTGCTAGTCGAACAATACCACTTACCCGAAGTGTACCCCTCCTCTTCTTTTTCTTTCGGCTTTTCCCGTCAGGGGTCGCCACAGCGGATCATCCGTTTCCATCTGTTTCTGTCATCTGCGTCGTCCTCCGTCACTCCCGCTGCCCGCATGTCCTCCTTCACTGTCCATAAACCTCCTCTTGGGCCTTCCCCTCCTCCTCTTTCCTGGCAGCTCCATCTCCAGCATCCTCCTCCCGATGTACCCCACCTCCCTCCTCCGCACATGTCCAAACCATCTCAGTCTTGCTTCTCTCACTTTCTGCCCGAACTGCTCAACATGGGCCGTTCCTCTGATGTAGACATTTTCGATTTTGTCCAACCTTGTTACTCCCAGAGAGCTCCGCCACCTGCTTGTTGGTAAGTGCCACTGTTTCTAGACCATACAGCATAGCTGGTCTCACTACCGTGCTGTAGACCTTTCCCTTTACTCTTGGTGGTACCCTTCTATCGCAGATCAATTTGTAAGTCACTGCAGCAGCTAAATTAATAAATGTAAATATGGATAGACTATAGATTGGATAGCGTTGAAGACAATTGTAGGCAGTAGATACTGTAAGTATGAGTCAGAGTTCATAAGGTATAGGTTGAGTATAGAAGTCTTTAATTGTCATGCAGATTAACACACACATGCAAGATGGGCGACACAGGAACACACACATTCACGAGTCGCAGATGAAATGTCTCTGCACTTGACCCATTCCGTCGTCCTTCCCCCCAAGGGAGCAGACATGGGCTACGGCGTGGGCTCTTGTCTGTCTTCGTCAGGGACGCGACAGTGTTAGCGATCTGTTCTGCATGTTTTTCCATTGGGTGTATCTTATTGGGAGGGGAAACCCTTTTCGAGCACGGGGAGAACATGCAAACTCCACACAGAAAGGCTTGGGAGATACCCCACCTGGGTACCTGGCAACGCGGCAAACTGGTCCCCAAGTGGGAATCGAACCCAGGACCTTCTGGCTGTGAGGTGACACCACCGTGCTGCCTGAGTGGCAATAGAGTTCAGAGTTTATACAGTATGGAGAGTGTGTGCATGTAAGAGAAAGAGAAAGTCTGGGGGCTGGGGGTTCAGCGGGATGACACCTAAGGAGAAGAAGTTGTTCCTGAGCCTGATGGTCCTGGAACTGAATGCGTATAGCGCCTTCCAGACAGTCTAATGGGGATGAGAGGCGTACCCGACAATGCCTTCCTCAGACACCGTTTGAGCTGGACAGTGTCAATTGCAGGGAATGGTGTACCGGTGATGTGTTGGGTGGTTTTCACCACCCTTCGCAGTGCTTTCCGGTCTGAGGCAGAGCTCTTGCCATAGCAAACTGTGATGCAAGTTAGTGAGTATGCTTTCTATGGCACACAAGTAGAAGTTCACCAGAATCTGAGGAGACGGATGGGTTTGTGCTTGGCCCACTTGACGCCATTTTTCAGGTTAGCCCTGACTGAGCAGTAGGCCCTCGCATCACCACATCTAAAAGTGACATCATTAACTCATTGACCGCCAGGGATCAGTCGGGCCCCATTCTAGCACTGCCACGCTTTAAAATATAGGAGTACGCAGGGGTGCAGTGGTAATTTCAGAAGTGCCTGTACTCTGTTTATAATGACATCACGTGCACGCGCGCTCCCGCGTATGCGCGTGCATGCGCATACATGTTCCCTCGCGTGCGCACATAACAGATGATTATTATGCATAAATAGTAGGAAACATGTTTGTATAGGAAATTACTAGTTTTAGTAAATATTGCCTTGAAATAGAAAAGCTGAAAAAGGTAGCAGGATGTAGCATTCAATATATAAAGAAATTATATTGTCAACAGATATGGTTGAAAAACAAACAATGTTTTAAATGTAATTGTAGATACAATATTGTAGTTACAATTTCTTTAATTGAATTAACTTAAACTAGAAAAGTAAATACAAACTAAATTAACAATGTAACTTACAGTTTACAGAAGGACAGTTTCCTTCTGAAGCACAACTTAAGAAATGTCTCATCCTTCCAGTCGGGACCATTTGAGTGAGAGCTCCACAGGTCAAGCAAACCCCCGCAGGGCTTGTATTTTGGTTTGGCTCTTCTCGTTCTTTGTTATGCTATTGTTATGCAAAGACAAGTAGTTAGATAAGTACCGGTACTTGGCGCACGGCACGACGAGTCGAGTGAAAGTTGTGAACGAATTTTTGTGTGCACGCGCGTGCATGTGTGTGCTTCTGCTCAGAAAAGTGGCGGAATGGCGTGGTACCGCGTGGCATGAGCACTGCACCTCTGGGAGTACGTCACCTTGTTTGTAGAGCTATAACTATATTATAGCTATGGATACAATACTATGGCCCATTTGACATCACCTATCTATCGTTCAATACATGAAAAATAATGAATTTCTTCATCCATACGTTCCCGTGTTATACCGTGGTGAATATAAGTGGTTATCGTGGTCTGTGGTAATTCCCGATGGGCTGAGTAATAGCTTTATAGTACGTTAATTCTACTATAAACATTGCAGTTTTTTGCCTGTACACGCTATTATTCCCAAATCAAATCTATATCATAGGTATTGCTTCATCATGAATGCATGAAAAGGGGGGGGGGGGGTCGTTTCTGATTATTTGATTGCCAGTAACGGCATTCGTATTGAACACTAAAAACACTTATCAGCCCGATCGGTATAAAAGCATTGCACGATAGGCTCCCGGATGGGACGGCATTCCACCGGAACTCTATCTCGCATTCTGGGATGTGCTCGGTCCCTTATTACTCTCAATGATTTTACACTCAATCAAAGAGGGCAATTTTTCCAGAGACGTCAATATGGCGCTTATATCTGTTTTACTCAAGAAGGATAAGGATAAGGACCCCACCGAATGTGGCAGCTACAGGCCCCTAAGTCTCCTCGGAGCCGACCTAAAGCTGTATGCCAAGGTTCTAGCCCAGTGGCGTTGTTAGCCCTGGGCTTTCGGCGGCTTTAGCCCCGGATGTTTTCCTATAGCCAGGGAGCTTAATATATATATATATTTTTTTAAGATGGCAGCATCCCTATTGCTGAATGTTTGTTAGTGTTCAGTATTTTTTGTTGGTTTTTAGTACTTTTAAACATCCATTTTTTGTAAGTTTTCATTTGATCCTATAATTGTTTCATTCACCAATTTGTAGACTTTTTTTTTAGTGTCCTGAAAGGGGCCTTATAAATCAAATGCATTATTATTATTATTATCATCCAGGAGGGAAAAGACACTTTGGATAGTATAGGGACTGCATCTCTGCCTGTCCTGGCCAGGAAACACTTTGCAACTGTGATCTCCTCTGGCAGTAGTTGGATATTGTAATGTGGGGCGAGGGGTTGCAGCAATTCCACTGAGAGAAACTGGTCTGAGGCTGGATAACATGCCTGTATGCCTCTCATAAGTTGTTCTCCAACTCATTAGAACCTGCTCTCAAGCTCTTGCAGCATTCTGTCGAGGACTAGATAGAACAGTCTCTGTCTCAGCTGATCTCCTGAGCTGAGGTCTGAGCTTGTGCCCAGGGGTGTAGCTCCAGATTCTGGGCCCCATGAAAGAATGTATTTGTAGGCCCCCAGTGAATGCGAGCGTGCGTAAGCGCGCGAGCAAAAAAAAAATTGGCAATTTTTTTTTTTTTGGGCCTCCCCAGTGCTGGGCCCTTGGAATCATCCTAAGCTACCCCCCCCCCAGCTACGCCCCTGCTTGTGCCACAAGATGACTCAACTACATACTCGTCCATCCTTCTCTGCTTCCTCCTTTGGCTGGTAGTATGTTCCTCAATCCCAAGGCATCCCATTACATATGGCCTTTGTCCTGTCATACATGTCCACTGCCATCTCTGAGGTGCGATAACCTTTGAGTGTGTCCTGCACTGTGCTTTTAAATAGTACAGATAGGCAGTGGCGGCCGGCGTGACGTTACTTTGGAGGGGCGCTTATGCGCATGTGCGATTTTTTTGTATCTTCTGCTGTGCAGCGCTGCCTGCTCACCAATGTGCAATAATTACTGCAATACCACATATTCCCAGGAGGTGGCGCCATTGCTCCATGTAAATGACAGAACATGATGGAGATGAAGTGGAGAGACCTGGGAGGCTGGGACTGTGTACTGCTGTGCTGTCTGCTGGTCTGGAGACTCAGACTTGTCGACAGTTAATAATACAATGTGGAGGTGCGGTGGGGGAGACTCGTCCTGCTCACCTCCTCCTGATCAATGAGGACACTTGGTAAACAACAGGTATTCTATTGTAGGTATTGTGTCTACTAGTATATTGTAATTTATACAACACTCGTTTATTTCCTGTCGTTAACTTAAGAACAGAGCCTGGCCCTGAGGGGGGGGGGGGGGGCTGCCATCTGTTGATCTCATTCCTGTGAAGGCCTGGAAAGGTGTGAGGGGGGGGGCTGGCTTTGGCCTTTGGATAAAAGACCTATATAAATGCAGCCATTTACCAATATCAATATACAGTCAAGAAGCATTTTGTATGAAAGTATTCTGTACTTCTGTATGACAACTATTAAAGAAACTTGATATAAACCTCAGTAATTACTCTGTATATTGACTGAACATTCCTTTACTTACTCCTTTTTTTTTTTAACTGCATGTAGCACAATCTCAGGGGCTCATACAGAAACAAGCATTTCATCATCAAGTATTCTGTATTTTGTTGTGACAAATAAACAAACTTGAACGGTTTAAGGTGAAAGAACATTTATTATGGTGCTTCAATGACCAATTATGAACATATACCTAGTAAATAAAGATATAAAGTAATAAAGATAAAAATATGGTCGTATGAGAAGGACTACCCAGTGTGCAAATTGTGCAAAATAGACAGTACAAGTCAAGTCCTGAGATAAAATGCAATACAAATGCTACTACTACTATATGTACATACAAGAAGAACCACAACAAGTGACCTTTTTCACCTTCCTGTGACATTTTCTTATGTGTTTAAAGTGACCTGTGGAGAGATTAGTGTTCAATGTTCTTCTGGGGAAGAGGCTGAGAAGCACAATATGTCTTACAAAAATCTTAGATTAGAAATAACCAGTGCCATCAAATAAAAATAAACTCAAAGTTAAGTGGCTCAGTCACAGCCATGCCACCTTGTGGCTTTACTATTTGTACATGAATTTGGCTCTTCTCTCTTTGAGAGATGCAAATCTCTCAATGACTTTATTGTTAAAGTCAGGGATGTCTTTTATCAGTTTCTTCTCCATGGAGAGCATGGCCAGTGCATTGAGACGATCCTGTGACATGGTGTTCCTGAGGAAGGTCTTGATTCTCTTCAGCGTTGAGAAGCACCTCTCTGCTTCAGCTGTGGTCATCGGCGTTGTAATCATGATCTTCAGCAGAGTCACAGTCTCTGAGAATGTGTCATGGAGATTGTTCTCCATGAAGAGCTGGTATAGAGTTACAGCCCCAGATAGGTATTGAAGATGTGCACTTTAACGCAGCAGCACCTGGAGCCATCCATACCCATGTCCAGTGTCCACTGACAAAGACATGCTCATGATACTGTGATAAACTATAATAAGATTTAATCGAACCCTGGTTAATTTCCTCGGATAGTCCGTTGGTTTGGGGTGGTGTGAAAGCTCATTCACTCTTGCAAGTGAACCCTGCTGCTGTTCATTTGAGATGTGAATGCAAAGCGGACCAAAGGCAGGAAAAGACCCAAAAATCGAATATTTTTTTTATGAGAAGACTGAGACATATGTATAATAATGAAACACACAATACAGTTTTTTCCCCCGATTGCTTAAGCACGACTTTTGAAACAGGGGCCGGTGTTTCAAAACACTACACACAATTAGCACAACCACCTTTGCTAAATTAAACACTTGTCAAAACTATACACTAATTTATAAAAACTACATTTTGTTACCATATGAAACACATGTTTCATATGACTTAATTCAGTTTGAACCAGTTACACACTGCTGTGCTTAACCTAAAACACATTTAGCTATTCTACTTCTCAGTGATTAGAGTACTGTAAGTGAAGTACACAGAGAATGTGCAAATATACAATACATTCACCAAACACTACACAATACCAATGCTGTAGACTGATGAAAATATAAATCTTCTCTCCATATAACCAAATCAGTCAACATTTCAACATGGAGAATCACAACAAAACAAATGTCCCAGTTTTCATGCTACTACAGTGTGCATAACACTGTAAGCTCAGCAAATATCAGACAAACATAAAATACTGTATCCAGTATAGGTTAAAATTACAGTCAAACAAAAACAAAAATAGAAAACATTTAAATAGAGTACAGAAAATACTAGACATTATCTCTTTGCCTAGCTGGATCTGGCAAGATAATTTTTTGTTGTGATTCTCCATGTTGACATGTTGACTGATTTGGATATATGGAGAGAACATTTATATTTTCATCAGTCTGCATCATTGGTTGTCTTGTGTAGTGTTTGGTGAATGTATTGTATATGTCCACATTCTCTGTGTACAGTACTTCACTCTCCTTCCATTTTGGTTGAAGACAGGTGAACTCACCTGCTGCATTTTTATAGTGCTGATTGATTGATTGAAAACTTTATTAACAGATTGCAGAATGGGTACAGTACAGTACAGCTCAATACATACAATTGTTAAGGGGATGCAGACCAGAGAAAGACTTTCGTCTTGTTTACATCAGGGTCCCCCATTTTCAATTCTTAAACCTCATTGGTGTATCTACAATTAAGCAATGGTGTGTTTGTGCATCTGATGGCTGTGTTTAACCAATTGGCTCATATGTGTGGTAATTTGACCACACTGTGTTTAGTGTTTTGCAAATCACTGTGTATTGTTTTGCAAAAAGTGTGAGGCTGACATTGTGCTTATAGGGGTGCAAATCTGGGCCTATGTTTTGCTCCTTGAGTGTAAGGTTTTGATAATTGTGTAATACTTTTGATTTGAGTGTTTATGCAATCGAAGCAAACTGTAAAGACTAGAGATTAACTGTTTATTTCTTTTGTAGGCTGTGCATATGGTTGTTTGTTTGTTTATTTGCTTATGTATATGATTCTTTTTTTTTATCCACTTTTTCTCCCATTTCTATTTTTCTCCCATCCCAATTTTCATATCATCCAATTCAACCCTCCCCTGTCTTCGAACGTTGTTTCTTGCCTCCCACAAGCCGGCTGCAATGTGGACTAAGTCATACATAGCACAAGTCCCCTCCGATACTCGAGGTAACAGCCGTCGCATCTTTTCACCTGCGCAGCTCGATCTTTCAGCGTCGGGGGTCTGGGCGTCGCGTCTTGATTCTACTGCGCAGGCGCACCAACCGACCTGTAGGAGTCCACAACGCCCGATCCCCACCCTTCAGTTTCCCTCCCCGTAATACGGCCAATGTGTATTACTGTGGACGACCAGCTAAACTGAAAGCAATGTGGAGAGCGGGGCTCGAACCCAGTCTCCAGCATTCGTTGCGAGCGCCTTGCCCACTGCGCCACGTAGCCACCCGCTTATGTATATGATTCTTAACTGTGTTTTTATTTTGTTATTGGTGTGTATGTATGTATATATATATATATATATATGCATATTTGTACTCCTGTTGGGGCCTATTGGACCAGATCAATGTTTTATCTGGCTAAATAAAGGTTAAATAAACAAATAAGAAACTGATGATTTGGTCCTGTTAACTTTGAATTTTCTATGGGGACTGCCCAGATCCCTCTCAACTCCCCCTCCACCCCCTGGGCTGAAGCCCCCAATGTTTTCTAACCCTAAAAACGCCCGTTCTAGCCACCACTTCAAAAGCATATGACATCTCTAGTTCACCCTGATCAGACCGGCTTCATAAGGGGCCGCCTGGTTACTGACAACATCAGACTGTTACTGCACGTGATTGATGCCAGCAAGGATGTTGCAGTCCCTACAGCGGTCATGTCCTTGGACGCAATGAAGGCATTTGACAGATTGGAGTGGTCTTACTTGTGGGCAGTTCTTAGAAGGATGGGGTTGGGTGAGGGTTTCATTCATACGATCAAAGTTCTCTACACAGGGCCTTCGGCCATGAACTTAACAGGGAAGTTCTGTTCGCCACTCTTCTCTGTCTCGCACTCTTCTAGACAGGGTTGTCCTATGCCTCTTTTCCATTGCATAGTACCTACTCGACTCAACCCTACTCTACTCTACTCGCTTTAGGTATCTGGTACTTCGTTCCTTTTCCACTGCAGGTAGTACTCAGTTTGTCTCCGTGTGGGGAGGCGGGCTGCTGGTGTACAGCATGAGCTCTGTGAGCATAGCAAGCCAGAGTAAAACACAGTTTTCAATCAATCAATAACATTAACCAGACTCTTGTTGTTTCTATTCTGCTAACGCTAACGTTACCTCTCATTGTGTCTATTTTACAAGCTTTAACGTTACCTCTCGCGTCTATCTGCTAACGTTAGCATTAGGTAATAACCGGTTTAAAATGGATGGTGATTACCTCACGTTGTGTCTATTCTACTAGCATTAACGTTACTAGTACAAACAATCAATAGCGAGTTATATTGATCACGCTATGTACGCTAGCCATGCTAAAACGCAAGCACATTAGTGTAACGGGGAAGCCCGTGAGTCTATCCACAGTCACAGAAACAGGGGTGTTGACAAGTGACTGTGGTATTACGGGCTGGTAAGTTAAACTCACTTCCTCATAACAGGGTTAACAGACGCATAGGTACGGTACATAGCAGTGAATTCACTTCTTAGTGCAGCGGCCTGTGTCGTCGCCCGCGGCGCAGGAGCTCCCCTGTTTGACTCCCCCTCGGGACATTAACATTTAACAACAACACAACGCAGACCAATATGATCCGTCACAGTGGTGCCCAGTGACCCAGATGTCCTGAGGGGCGTGAGTTTAGGGAGGTGAGTGTAACGGGGAAGCCCGTGAGTCTATCCACAGTCACAGAAACAGGGGTGTTGACAAGTGACTGTGGCATTACGGGCTGGTAAGTTAAACTCACTTCCTCATAACAGGGTTAACAGACGCATAGGTACGGTACATAGCAGTGAATTCACTTCTTAGTGCAGCGGCCTGTGTCGTCGCCCGCGGCGCGGGAGCTCCCCTGTTCGACTCCCCCTCGGGACATTAACATTTAACAACAACGCAACGCAGACCAATATGATCCGTCACATTAGCACCTAAGCTAACAACAAGCTTAACAAATCAGCAATCTTTTTGTGAGACTAAACTCTCCGCTCGGTGGCAAATTGTGTTGATGTCGGTTTTGTTTCATCAATAAATGAGGCAGAATACACAGTGAATATATCCTTTTTTGTTTATTGCACTTGTTCCTGCTGCAAACAAATAATGAATCCTAAGCGAGGCATTAAAGATGGCGGCTTTCTGTTTTTGTGCAGACGCTCCAACGTGACGTTTCGCTCTTCTGACCAATCAGTGGTCTGCAGTGTTTCACGTCACTTTTCTGGTACCACTTGTACTCGCTTGGAACCTTGACAGAGCAGGGACTAAAAAAATACCCAAAAAGTACCATGGTAATGGAAAACCGAAAATGCCGAGTAGAGTAGAGTCAAGTAGGTACCATGCAGTGGAAAAGGGGCATTAGTCCCGGACTTTTCGCCTTATCCCTCGAACCTCTAGCTCAATACATAAGACAATCCCAAATTATATCTCCCGTTTCAATTCAGGGCACACATCACCATATCAGCTTATACGCAGATGATGTACTCCTGTTTATGCAGAATCCCTCAGTCTCTCTGCCTCATCTGCTCAGAGTGATAGATGAATTTGGCAGCCTGTCCGGCTTTAAGATCAACTGGCCAAAATCTGCTTTTCTTCCACTTAACGAGCCTGCGAAGGCGACCATCCTACCTGCAAACATACTTATGGTGGAGCACTTTAAATGTCTCGGTTTTGAAAAATTCCCCACTATTAGCCAGACGGTAAGGTATAATTACTCCAGCTTGGGTGACAGGATTACGAATGACTTCAACAGATGGTCCAAATAAAAAAATGCATTACAGGCCTGTGCGTCAATAATTAAAATGAATATTTGACCCAGAATTAACTTGATCAGCTCCATGCTCCCGTTACCTCCTCCTGTTGGTTACTGGCAGAAATTGCACTCTGCCTCATATAAATTCGTTTGGAACAATAAACGTCCGCGCTTGAAGAGATCAACTGCCCAAAGGAGTAAACTCGATGGGGGCTTAGCATTTCCAGACTTTAAGTATTATTTTCAAGCTTTCTCTCCGAGACCTCTGATCACTTGGTTTGACACTCAAGCAGCCGTGTCTTGGCGACCATTGGAGGAGAAGATGGTGTCCCCATAGACTTCAGGATATTGTGTACACCAACATATCAATTAAGCAATGCAAATTACGATTTGGCCCCCTTATCACACATGTGATCCAGACTTGGCGTGACACCCAGAAAGTGTGTACTAACCGCCATCAATGGCACACGCATTCCCCTCTATTTAATAACAATTTACTCCTTATTGGACAACAACCTATTAGGTACCCTAGATGGGAAAAGAAAGGCATCCACACGTTGGGGATATCTTCGATAACTCTGGTCTCTGCTCTTTCCAGGATCTATCCAACGGATATGATCTCCCCGGAACCTCCTTTTTCTTTTATTTACAAATAAGAGCAGCTCTGAAGGCTCATGGCGTTCCATGTTCCACTAGTGACTAGTGCATCACCTTTTTCACAAATTCTTTTATGACAAAGAGACACCGAGAGGCTTCGTTTCTGACTTTTATCGCCATTTACTTATGTCCTCGTATAAAGACCTCCCCCTGGATATGATTTGGAGAAAGGATGTCCCGGAGTTGGATGTAGATTTTGATTGGGATGCAGTCTGGGGAAATGTTCGGCTATCCTCACGCAACCCAGATCACCAACAGATTCATCTAAATTTTGTTCACAGGACTTATTTGACCCCTAGACGATTGAATCTAATGGGTCTCAAACCTGACTCTCGATGTACCTTGTGTCCAAACAGTACCACTGGAACATTTATGCATATGTACTGGGAATGTCCTCCTGTTGAGCTCTTTTGGGAAAATGTTACCTCAGCTCAGATATTTTCTCTCTGACCATACCCTTTCTTCCTTCTGTATTGTTATTGAATGATGTCTCTCAATTACTGACCTCTACACATATGAAGACTCATTTTAGCCGGCCTCACGGCCGCCAAAAAGCTGATTGCCTCACATTGGATTCACCCAGACAAACTCTGCCCAAAGGTATGGATTCTCACCTATCTTGATGTGATATATCTGGAGATATCCACTGCACATGTTTTAGGTGTTAATGAATCCAATATTGCAATTTGGTTGGCGGCGGTGGCAAAGTTAAAAGAACGCATATACATTTGGAAATTTTGATTACTGAATAATATATTATGTATGTAACTCACGTTGAGGTCCTGGGGTGAGAACGAGCGAGAGTCCATGTATCCGTTTTTCTTTTATAATTATCTCTTATTTTAAAGGTGACATGCATTATAAATGTCATTTTTCAGTCTCTAGCATTGTATTATAGTAATAGGAGTTAGTATCAATGTGTTTTAGTGTCTAAATACCATATTGGCGGATTGCTCCGATTCAGCTCAGACCATTTCCTGCTCCAGTAAATTAGGCCATCCTGATTTGAACGCGCGGCACACCCCCGAACGGGAGAGGGAGAGAGTGAAAGAAAGAAAAAAGAAAGGAAGAGATCTCTCCCTCTCTCTGTGGACTGACTGTCACTCAAAGTGCTTATGGGCGGAGCCAGGCCAGAACAGCCTGAAATCCTGATGAAAAATGATGGTTGAGTACTTGATTAGAAATATAAAACAATGAATTTAAAAAAAAAACGTACAGATGTCTTCAATAGACTCACAGGAATTGTCTAAAGTTGCCCATATAGTGCTAGGAATAGCAATGCATGTCCCCTTTAAGTCTGTTGGAAATGTTTTATTTTCATGTTATGTCTTGTTATTATTATTATTATTATTATTGTTGATGTCATGTGATTTGTGTTGTCATAAAAAAGAAATTGAAAAAAAAAAAAAAAGCACGATCAAGCTAAAATTGACACCAGATAGTCCTTACCTGTGATCGGGAGTAGCCTATTCCAAAAATAATATTCCAATTGTTTGATCGCCATCTGGTACATCCGATGTCCATTTGGTCCACGACATAACCCACCACAACATATGGATCGGGGATATTTGACGCGCTTCAATGCAACTGGGAGAACCGCTAGACTGGCCCGACAAAAGAAAAGTGAGCCCAGTGGTGCAGTGGTGATTTTCATAAGGGGTTGCACTGTGTTTTAATGATGTCACGTGCATGCGGACTCCCGCGCGCATGCACAAATGTTCCCTCGCCTGTGCACAGAACAGCTCTGACCAGCATTAGGATTATTATGTGCATAAATAGTAGGAAACATGTTTGTATAGGAAATTACTAGTTTTAGTTTAGTTTTTGTAAATATTGCCTTGAAATAGAGAAGCTGAAAAAGGTAGCGGGATGTAGCCTTCAATATATAAAGAAATGATATGGTCAACAGATATGGTGGACAGATATGGCGGAAAAACAATGTTTTAAATGTAATTGTAGTTACATTGTAGTTACAATTTCTTTAATTGAATTAACTTAAACTAGAAAAGTAAATACAAACTAAATGAACAATGTAACTTGTCATTTGTTTCACAAGAGTGGTTTCAAAACAGTCAAGCAAGCCCCGACCAATGGGTACAGTAAGACCTGCTTTATCAAAGCTATTCAATCTATTTAATAAATATTTGCCTTTGTTGAAAATGTTAGCCCTCTGTACAACACCCTTATCTTCCAGAGGAGGACAGTTTCCTTCTGAAGCACAACTTAAGAAATGTCTCATCCTTCCAGTCAGGACCATTTGTCACATAGTGAGAGGTTCCACAGCTCAAGCAAACCCTCACCAATTGGTACAGGGCTTGTATTTTGGTTTTGCTCTTCTCGTTCTTTGTTATGCTATTGTTATGCAAAGACAAGTAGCCAGGTACTTGGCGCACGGCATGAGAGTCGAGTGAAAGTTGTGAAACGCATTTTTGTGTGCATGTGCGTGCTTCTGCTCAGAAAGGAGGTGGAACGGCGTGCTACCGCGTCCCATGAGCACTGCACCACCGCCGGTGACATTTGACCGTTGCACAGGACAAGATACAAGGTTTCAAAGGGTGCTCGATACCGCCGTCTAGCTGGATGCGGCTGGTATTGCACTTTGGCGATCTCAACTCATTCCCTATGGTAACACCAAGGTCCCTGGATGAATAATGAATACAAATATCGGAAAAAAGGATCAAATAACGAGTATACTTGTTGTTGGCGTTCAAGCGTCGGCTCCCAATAACGAGTAAACTTGTTGTTGGCGGGGAAAGAGTTAATTAATAAGTGTAAACAATTTATAAAAATAGAATAGCGAAATTGGAGAATGTCAATGTCATGTTCAATATTTCAACATCATGAGACACTAAATCAAGTTGAACACAAGTTTATTTATTTATCATAATAAAATTAACTGTAAAACAAGGTAGATTAATAAAAATATTACAAAATGTATCACAAAAAAAAGTTAAACAAAGGCAGAGAAAAAAAGGCGTTCAAACAAAACAATACAACTAGAGTCCTGAAGTCCTATGACTAATATCCACAGAATAGATCATTCAAATCTTCACTTTATGAAAGCAATGTCAGGGATCTGTCCATCCGTCTGAGAAGAGAAGAGACATTTAATTTAGTTTCTATAATTCTTGTCTTTGTGGGTTATACTAAAAGTAATCATGGTACTAAAAGTAATCATGGTACTAGTGTTGTCACAATGACCAAAAGTCCAACAACTTTTTTGTTTAGTTTTTGTTGTTGTAGTGCGTTTGTAACTTGACAAGTTAAACTTTTGCCAGTGTAATGTGTTAGTGCCACTTTGCATACAACTGCTATCTGCTACAGGATGAGGGTAGAGGTGCCTTCAAAAAGTAATTTTCTTTGCAAATGTTTCCTTAATACAATAACTGCCACGCAATATCAGCATCTTATAGCTCTACCGCCGCGCTGTAACCGATGGGAGTCGCTCACCTTGTTTGCAGGGCTATAACTATTTAAATATTATAGCTATATCTGATAAACTATGGCCCATTCGACATCGATTATCTATCATTCAAGATGTGGGAAAGTAATACTTTTTCCATTCATACATTGTCGTTTTATACCGTGGTGAATATAAGTATAGTTTTAGAGCGGTCTGGGGTATTTTCCTAGAGCGCTAGTTATAGGCCCCGATTATACTTAATCCATTGGCATTTCGTCCCTACACGCTACAATAAAAAAAATTAGGGGGCGGCCGGGTAGCGCAGCGGACTAAGCGTCTGTCTACCACCGCAGAGACAGTGGGATTGAATCCAGCTGCCGCGGTACCTCCGGCTTGGTCGGCCGTCCATACTGACACAATTGGCAGTGTCAGCGGGTGGGAAAGCCGGTGGGGTGGATCCTGGTCGTTGTAAACAGCGACTCCTACAGTTCGGTCGGGGCGCCTGCACAGCGAGGGAAGGATCTGAGGGAGGTAGTGTGATCCTTCCACACGTTACACTCCCCCAGTGAGAGTCCGCGCTGCCATGTGAAAATAAGCGGTGGGCTGGCTACACATGTGTCGGAGGAAGCATGTGATAGTCTCCGCCCCTCCCAGTCCGACTGGTGTGCAACGACCAGGAAGGGGATTGGGAATTGCATGAAGGAAATGGGGGGGGGGGTCAAAACCAGGTGGCAGTATCGGGCCGTTGCAATCGCAGACAGAGTGCCAGAGTTTCCCAGAGCCTTGGTGGATGAATTATGAATATATTATGAAATAGCGAATAAAAGAAATAACGATCACAATAACGAGTTGACTCGTTGTTGGCGTTATTCGATTGGACGGCAATAACGAGTATACTCGTTTTTGGCGCAGAACCAGTTATAAAGGAACACGCCAATATTATGGGACATGTGCTTACCATCTTCTCCAGAGTCGGACAAGAAGACGGATACCAATTCTCACAGACTTCAATAGAACAGACACAAAAGTCTGGCACCAAGCAGAACATAGAATGCTGGTATTGTGACGCGATGACATTTCCTATTTTTGTTCCCTTCTATGTACGGTGCCTGCTGGACTGAGCAGAATTGCTTTTATTCATTTATTCCATGTTATAAACAGTTAATTTCACACCAATAACACGATTGTCAGTGAGAATTAGAAGATGCCAGATTGTCAGATCGGCATTGATTTGCAGGCATGCCGGGCATTCATTGGTTAATCCAAAAGTGATGTTTGCCATATTCTTTACTATTTTCTATGCTTTCAAGCTTTCAACATTAACTTACTGATAAGAGTAACACACAAACTAATACTTGAAATCTATCATACAAAATATTTAGTAATTAAATATAAATTATAATGAATTAAGATGCATGATTTTGATGTGTGGCATTTATTTTATTGGTATTTCTTTGGTATAGAGAACTGCAATATTAAACTTGTATTGATGTAAAAATTCTAGTATTGTGACAACACTACATGGCACCATATGAAATATAGTCCGTTGATGTTACCTTCAGCTTAGTGAACCTCTCTCCAGCTCTGTTGAAATCCCACGCATTATCCTGCAGACACCTGGAAGACAGGGCCAAGGTTTGAATCCCGCTAGAACCATTTCTGTGTTTGACCTATTCTGTCTAGCTTCCTACTATCTCAAAGAAAAAACATTAAGGGGAGTTTCAGTTAGGTATGTTTTTGGTACAATGGGGGAAAATAGCAGTGCCAATTCCAAAAAGCATTTGCATTATTTGAAAATGAATAAAATGCTGCCAATATGCCATAACTTTTTGCAACATTCACGTACACTTGACAATTCTGATGAGCACACATACACACGCACTTAAGACACTGTCACACAGACACTTACTTCTCGGACCACTCCAGGTTCATCCCAGACGTCTGTGAGAAGTGCGTGAGCATCTCCTGCTGCGTGAGGGTGGGCACGGGGCTGGAGGAGGGGGTGGGTGCCGGGGCCACAAAGGCTTTACGGATCTCCTCCGTGGTGGCCATCCGGATGAAATTCTGGTCGTTCACTATGCACAGACTGGAACACAGGCACAGGGCCAGTTAGGACAGAGCTGGCTTCATTGTTCAGAGTTAAATAGGTGTATATATACACACACACTTATTTTTAACCACATGAAGAGGGGAGCACAAAATAAATACAAAGGTGGAAAGCAGGAAGACTAGAAAGTGTCATTACATTGAGAAAATGCTATGAAATGCTAAAGAAACTAAACAAAACCCAAAGTCCTGATGACTGGATTAGGGAGCAGCCAGACAAAAGCCATGTGTCATCATGCAGAGGATACAGGGAAAGAGAAAAAGACGAAGAAATAAAAAGATTTACCAGGAGAGGTTTTAATGTAAAATGTATTTTCTTCATAATAAAAAAAAAAGCACAACTCCTGCAGCTAACACAACAAAGAAAAAGCGGCATTTGCCATTGGATAACAAGGGCTACAGGGAACTCGATATAAACCAAACCGGAGCTTGTTAAGACATTACCCAGAGTTTGCGGCAGGGACCGTGATGAAGACTCTGGAGAAGGCCATGGTAGAGTCACGCGATTTAACGTCCACTGCAGGAGAAAAACAGACAACACAAATCAGTATCACAACTAAGGAAAGGAATTTCCACACATTCCTTTGATTAATTCATCTTAAATTAAGGAAACTAAAAGCAGACTAGCCAAAAAATTTTTTTAGAGAAAAGGCAGAGACAGGATTTAAAGTGCTTTTATAGTTTTCTGTACAACTCAGATAACTGATGTTCCTGACAAAGATTCTATCTGGGATCGAAACGCTGTCTAATGTCTAAATAAAAGTATTTTGGGTGTGGCACCAGCGGAGGAGATGTCCCTGAGAATCACTGTTGAAAAACCACAGTCTCTGCACTCACCTTCTTTGAAAACACCGCTGACTGTGAAAGACAGTAACGTATTCTGCAGAGAAAAAAAAGCAAACGTATACAGAATTAAGATTTTGCAAGACAGAAATGGTCCATGGGGAATGGTTTTTTGAGGGTAAAATAAATACTGGTCGTCTTAAAATCATTTGTGGACAAACCGTGTAGGTGTTCACGTCGACGTTGAAGGAGGCAGTGTCGTGCTGCGTTTTGGGAAGCTCGTTGAGAAAAGCCACCACGTTTAGTCGCGTGTGCTTCAGTAGGCGAAACCGCATCGCTGGAAGAGAATGCATGGGGAAATATAAGACGTGCACAACACAGGAGCAACACAACACAGGCACAACACAACACAGGAGCAACACAACACAGGCACAACACAACACAGGAGCAACA
Source organism: Notolepis coatsorum (assembly GCF_963971535.1). Lineage (NCBI taxonomy): Eukaryota > Metazoa > Chordata > Actinopteri > Aulopiformes > Paralepididae > Notolepis > Notolepis coatsorum. The sequence continues at coordinate 66,537,618 of NC_140180.1, read as the reverse complement.
CAACACAGGAGCAACACAACACAGGAGCAACACAACACAGGCGACGCGCAACACAGGAGCAACACAACACAGGAGCAACACCACACAGGAGGCACAACACAGGAGGCCCCCAACACAACACAGGAGCAACACAACACAGGAGCAACACAACACAGGCATAACACAATACCACAATTAGTTTGATCCTAACCCTAACCCAGCCCAGAGCTGGTCAGACACACACTGATTTGATTATGTCTCGCTCCACGGACGTAACAATGCACAACAATATACCCGATGCTTAACACAATATCTGCCACGCAATTTGAGCATCTTATAGCTCTACTGCCAGCGCTGTAAGCCTATGGAGTCGCTCACCTTCTTTGCAGGGCTATAACTTTTTAAATATTATAGATATATCGACATTACTATGGCCCATTCAACATCGGGTATCTATCGTTCCGGATGTGGGAACGTTATATTTTTCCATTCATACATTGTCGTTTAATACCGTTGTGAATATAAGTATGTTTTTAGAGTGGTCTGCAGTAATTCCTAGAATGCGAGTTATAGGCCCGATGCATATTATACATAATCGATTGGCGTTTCGTCCCTATACACGCTACATTAAAAAATTCAAATGCATATGATCGGTATACATTATGCTCCATCATGCGTGAAGGAAAGGGGGGGGGGGGGGGGGCGGGGGGCGTTTATGATTCCTTGATTGTCAGTAACGGCTTTCTTTAGTACGACATCATACGTTGATCAGATGGATTGCAATGAAATAAATGGACATTCGAGCTGGAATGAACGTTAGATTACTCTTACCTGTGCCCGATGAGTCTGGAGAAAAAATATTCCAATTATTTGATTTCCATCTGCTAGATCCATTTTCCGTTTGTACGACGCAATAAACGCCGAAAGCATATTGATTCTTGCGTCTCGAAAGCGATCCAATGCACTAGAGTGTTGTCTGGATCCACATAACAAGAGAGCTCTGCCAGGAACATATTCACCGATGCACAGAACGCACCATCCTGTTTAGAGTGAGTGCAACATTGCCCGAAATCCACCAGGCGGCGGTATTGCGCCGTTGCAATATCAGACAGAGTCCAGAGTCTCCCAGAGCCATGCTGGATGAATTATGAAAGGCAATAGCAAATAAAGGAAATAACAATCCTAAAAACGAGTTTACTCGTTATTGGCGTTATTCGATTGGCGGGCAATAACGAGATAACTCGTTCTTGGCGCAGAAGCAGTTAATGCATATTGCCAGTCAAAACAGTCAGTTACCATCTGTAATATTTACATTACGTCCACTCTGTCTGCAGCAGGTCTCTGCTCATGGAGTGGCATGACCGTATAATAGTCTATGAATGCTACGCAAAGTGGGAGTATTGTTGTTCGTACAATTTGGAATTGCAAACACGAACCGCTGCTTTTATCTTTTAGATGATGCTAAGCCAGCTGTAGGTAACGTTAGCAAAGAGGCTGGATAGAAGACGTTAGCTCTTCATGCTCCACAGCATTTCAGAGAGATGCGGCCACATGTGGACCCGGGCATGTTTTTCAGAGCACTCAGCTTCAGGCACCTCAAGCTGGAAACATCTCAACTGTTGAGAGGCGCCGCTCACATTAAAGCAACAATGTATTTTTTTGTATGAAGTCCTGGAGCATGTCTGCCTCAACACACCACTCACAACCGCTGCTACAGCCTTCAAGTGGTCTGGAGCGACCAGCTAGACGTATGCCTGGAACAAACCAGACGCCATCGTTTCTTTGCGCACAGAACGCAGGATATTTTTTGCAAAAATGGAACACAAATATGCAACCACCTCAACCGCCAAGAAACCAAGAATTAGCTCTTCAGAAAGTCTGTGCAAAAAAAAAAAAAAAAAAAAAAAAAAGGACAGCACACAGAAGTAACCTCGCAAAGATGCTCATGGGAAATGTATTGAAAAACACAGTACAGCTTGCGACCAGCAAGTACCACAAATCCTTTCTGCACACAAGCCATATTATTGCAGATTCAGCTAGATTAGGAAACTCACCTGATTCTTTGATCCGTTTCAGGTTTCGACTGACTTTGTGGTATTCTGCCAGACTGCTCCTGTAGAGAAAACATATGTTTTAGCGTTTTCTCATGTTGCATGTTATTTTAATTAGACATAAAACGTGTAGCCTATTATTATTATTATTATGTGGTCAGCCTTTGTTCTATTCATGCGACAACTGAGTTAGACCAAGCAATATTCCCACAGCTTGGTAGTTTTAGCGTTTTCTCACGTTGCATGTTATGTTAATTAGACATAAAACATGTAGCCTAGGGGTGGACGGTATGGTCTAAAATTTATATCACGGTATAATTTGAAGCATAGACGGTAACGGTATATATCACGGTATCAGTGTTTCCGTTAGAATTATTTTTTTTGCCTGATAGGCAGGCTATATAAATAATGACATCCTCAAGGCATGTAGATTTATAATATTTTAACTTAAAACTAGGCTACTTTTGCTACAGTCATTATATTCCAAATAAAATAAGTCCCGAGACTCCGTGCTGCTGCCGACTTTAAATAAATCAAATGGGTGTCTGTGGGCAGTCGCCCGACATTAATAAACAGCAGTCTGTTATAATCACATTTTTATGAGCTAACGAATTCCGTTATATTGGACATTTGTATTAATTATATCAAGCGAAGAACTGAGAAATTTGGCAGAGAGACGGCAACATTATCGTGGGTTTGCGTGATGACTCTCTCCACCTCGCAACGACTTATTTGCAAAGAGAATGTCGCTGCAGAGCAGCAGATTCAGCTGTTTCAACAGCGCCCCCCACCCAACAGCTGAATTGCCAATGGCTGAATTGGAATACTGCACGGTGCCGGTACAGATGGGTGGGTTATGGTGGATTCTGCGGCTCTGCAGCTGCATATGCTTCTCGCAAAATCCAACATCCAGCTTGCGCTGCCCAGACGTCAGAACACTACACATCATAATGTTCACAGCAAACTGTAGTTGATCACCAGGTATGTTTTATTAACGTAGAATAATTCATATAAGAAAAACGATAGGTAAGATCTCTTACCTTTCTCCACTGGTTAAAAATGCCAGGAACTGAAATTGAAACTTGCTGTGCGCCGCGGTGATATGCGTTTATTATGAAATGACAATTGCGTGTTGACACGCCCACTGCGCGAAGCCTCCTAAATAACTTTTTCCAGTTTGCACATATCTATTATCTATGACTAATTCTATCTATTTTTAGGGGCAAATGAGAGTGAAATAGTCGCGCTGTGGTTACATGACGTCATTGCTATTTTAGAGCTGCTCTACCGGTTACAAGGTATAGTCAAAATCCATACCGTAGAACAAATTCATACCGTTTATACCGTCCACCCCTAATGTAGCCTATAATAATTATTATTATATCATGTGCTCGGGTTGGTGGTGCGCCCTATCCTACAATGCCGAGATGTCCCTTACACACAGAAGCCGGAACAAAACTTAACTATACCCAAAGATGACAAAATGCTGCATCAAATCTGCATCAAAAATTCCTCCTTCATTCCTTTCACACAGAACGCCATGAAGGGATAATGGGGTTCAAATTCTTGGCAGTGTGAACAGGGCTTGTGATACAGGAGTGTTTTCTTTAGTCATCTTATGAGAATGTGATGCTGTAACCTGTGATACTTGAGTGTTTTTAGTATGAGTTCTTTCCTCACCTGGAGGCGTCTTGGATGTAGGGCGTAGTGAGGGACAAGGTGGCTCCATCGTGGTAGGCATCCAGAAGTGGTTGTCTGTCCCCAGAGTCGTAAATACTGTAATACCTGAAACAGATTTTAACATGACTTAATATCAGGCTTACTGTGTATTTATGAATCAAGGTGGACCAAGTCTCTCCATGATCCCTTCAATACTCGCACCTTTCTGTGGATTTTCATGCATATTCAGGCTCATTGGTCATGAAATTGACTGTTTATGCCTCGACTTGAAGGATAACTTATAATTAATAATACCCATCAGTAATAGACAGGAATCATAAGATGGAAAAGGCAGGCACTCACTGTTGCAGGAAGAGAAGGATGACACCCTTGATGTCATCAGAACCAAAACAGCTGCCCTGTATCAGTGAAAGAGAAAAACATTTCAAGCAAGAAACTTGCATCAGAACCTGAATATCTGCAATGAATCAGTAAAAGAAAAAAATATTTTAGACCATGAAAGTCGGGTCCAAGTGCAGCATGTACACCATCAACTGTGCCCAGTATTAATGTTTAACTGTTTCTGCGCCAAAAACGAGTTAACTCGTTATAGTCCGCCAATCGAATTATGCCAACGAGTATACTCGTTATTGGATCCATTTTTATTTTATTCGCTATTTCCATTCATAATTAATCCTGCTGTGCTGTAGGACTGGGTGACACTGTCTGAGACCGCAGCGGTCCGATACCGCCGCCTAACGCCTTGCAGCCGCTATTGCACCCCATTTGAAACAATGTGGTTTCTTTTCTCGGCCGAGCTGAGCCGTGCAGGCGGGGTCTATACACTCCGGCAAGACTCCGGGCTTATATCGATGCATCGACTAGACTAAGGACTATATGTTATCGATCTTGCGTTGATCCGATAATTCTTTCCCTGCGATCGAAGCGTGTCGGGGTGGTGCGTGTGTGTTGGTAGCGATCAAAAGCACGGAGTGGCCCCGCGTCCCCATCTCCCTTTCATGCGTGCATGATGAAAGATAATACAGATAATCTAGCGTTGATTTCAGATTGATTGTTGATCCAAGCGAGGAATGGCAGGCAACGTGTTTTGTGAATTTCACTAAAACGCTGTTTTCGCGTCTTTTCCTGGGATTACTCAGAATCACTCAAACTATACTCATATTCACCACGGTATAAAACGGAAATGTACGGATGAAAAAATTATGTTTTTTGCATGTTGACCGGAAGAAACTCACTGACAATCGACAATGTTATTAGATCCATAGCTATAATATTTAATATAGTTTTAGCAGTTGCAAACACCGGCATTATCCCATTGAACAAAGCGCTGGCACAAACGGCCATACGCCACAGCGCCATCTGGCGATCATTGTGTTAAAGGAACATGCAAACATTATGGGAAATGTGACTACCATCTTCTCCAGAGTCAGACAAGAAGATGGATACCAATTTCCTCTCTGTGTGTTCAGTAGCAAGCAATACGGCTGCAAATTAATGGAAGCGGATACGGACCACTAGCCTAGCTTAAAACTGCAGGAGAGGTGTTTTTGGCCAACAGCTAGGCTAGTGGTCTGTATCTGCTTCCATTAAATTGTGCTAAGCTAGGCTAACTTGCAGCCGGATAGCTTACAACTGAACAGAGGGAATTAGTATCCATCTTCTTTTAATTTCCCATGTTGGTGTGTTCCTTTAACATCTTTTTGATTTCAACTACATTTCCATTGATAATATTAGATACGATTATAAAGGAGACATATTTTAGTCCTTTTCAACAAGTTAATATAAGTCTTTGAGGTCCCCTAAACATGTCTTAATTTTTTTGCTGAAGAGAAACAACTCAGATTATGCATTCTAGCAGCCTCTATACGCCTCTGTTTCAGTCCTGTTCTCATTCTAGCAGCCTCTATACCCCTCTGTTTCAGTCCTGTTCTCATTCTAGCAGCCTCTATACGCCTGTTTCAGTCCTGTTCTCATTCTAGCAGCCTCTATACCCCTCTGTTTCAGTCCTGTTCTCATTCTAGCAGCCTCTATACCCCTCTGTTTCAGTCCTGTTCGCATTCTAACAGCCTCTATACGCCTGTTTCAGTCCTGTTCTCATTCTAGCAGCCTCTATAACTTTCTGTTTCAGTCCTGTTCTCATTCTAGCAGCCTCTATACCTCTCTGTATACCTCACCCATGGGACCTTTTCCGCAATGAATAGAGTATTAAATTATTAAATGACATGCCTGATGCACATCTTAATATAAAATCAATATAAACCAATACTGTCCAATGAGCAAAAATCAGAAAGCCATTTATTTTACCTTGCAGGGGGGGATGACAGTGGGCGTGTCTACATCAAAACCTATGGTCGGGGGAAGGTCATGGCCATCCTAAAAAATAAAAAGAATAGGCAATAAATATAGTAGAGTAGACAACTTTATTGGAAATATTTTTGGATTAAAATTTTCAAACCAATAAAACAGACAACATTCAACACATGCACCTACATAAAACATTAAAAACATCAGTGCACTAATTAGGGATGCAAAAAGATAAATATTTCTGTCTTTAGGAGAGTTGTCAGGACTGCCCGCAGAATAATGTTCAGCCTGGCTGGGGCTAGCCATGGTCTAGCATGGTACGGGTATGATTGGGATTATGTCTCCATTGCATTGCTTGTAAACTCTCTGGTATCTAGGCAACCTTTCAAAATGCACACCACCAACTTTGGTACACAAGCTAAACCATGATAATACAACAATCCCAGCCAGGGTTTGTCCAGGTTCTAAAGACAATGGAGATTCGCACTGTGTGCCAGACAGGCCACAGCATAGCTAGACCCAGGCTAGTGGAGACAATGCATTAGTGAAGGAGGAAGAGGAGATGGCATGGGGGGGGGGGGGGGGGGGGGGGGATGCGGGACGGACGGACGGACGTACTGTTCTTACCAGTTTGAGAAGCCGGGGGAACCTCTGCTGCACCGCACTGGTACAGAAAGAAAAAGCCCAAGAGCAGTAAAGTTAGCATTGCAGACCAACAAACATACTATGGCACCTCGTACGCTCACCTACACAGAAAACAGGCTCTCCCAGTCAAACCTACTGAACTTAAAGTCAGGGTAAAGTGATTGTGGGGGCGTGGTCAGATCACACTTGATTGACAGCTCCCCCTCAGCTCAAGTGCCATTTTAATTTTTCCATTCAATCACTAGTACGTTTTGCTATGAACTACCAAATCTATCAAATGGATCCTACTTGGTTAGAAAGCTTTATTGACTAACTAGGTTAGACCACCCAAATCTGTGTTTTTATTTAACTATACCTCCCAGAGTATGGCGCTAATATTGTTAGTAGTTTCCATTCACATACATGAAACGGTTAGCATTAGCTTTGCTATGCTACACTTTTGAGCTACTATCAACTCTGGGAGAACCATGCTAATGCACTCTAATTTCTAATTTTATATTAGTATTAGAGGAGGATCGTGAACACAAAAATGGTGAAAAAACTGTCTAACTTCACAATTCAGTACTACATAGTCTTTTTACATGTTTTCAGCTATTCTTTATTCTTTAAGCTAGCCATTAACACTGACGAAGGAACACCTGTTCCGAAACATGTTTGTATCTCGTTGAAACCTGAGAGTGCTGGTCCGGCTTCCTGCTTTCTTCTACTTTCAGCTATTCTTTTCTAATATGTATAATGTGTTCAGAAACAAATCTCTGAATTTGCTTTACCCGGACTTTAAGCTTCAGTATGTTCTCTATAGACTGTGTCTTTGTGTGATATTCCCCTGCTTCCCCAAAATACCTTCAATTTAACATACAAATACAATTGCTGCTGATAATGATAATTGTGTTTTCATTTAAAGCTTGAAATGAGGAAATATCTCTTCCACCTATCTCTAGGTTCGCTTATTTGTAGTCAACAACACGCTAGGCTGCAGACTTCTGTGATCTATTCAGTCTAATGCTTAACTGTGCCATGTATCTGATCGCTCTGCTCTTCTGTGTTTATCACCGTCTGTACTATCACCTGTCACCTATGTTTAGTGTCTTTACTGAGCCATTGTCTAAGGCCCATGGAAATGTGATGTCTTAAAACTACCATTTACCACTTAAAACGGTTCGGATGAAACAGTCTTCGTCATGCATTTACACATCGTCAGCAGAGAGTACTGCTGAAATCCACATCACTATACTTTTCATACATACATTTTCTCACTGTAATACGTGAAACACACGCAAACAAAAAAATGGACTAACACACGAGATGGTAAACCTATCTCCCCAAAGTGTACTTACAGGTTTACTCACCTTCTCTCCCCCCACATACGGAGACATTAACAGGCCTCTGACAAGGGAACCAACACACACATACAGCATTTCCTTTTACCCCACACTAACTTGTACATAGAACCACATCTAGAAGCTTGGGACAGGAAGCACGTCTTGATTTGACCAAAAACATAAAAAGAGGTGACGCTATTGCCAGGAGAGAGAGAGAGAGAGAGAGAGGGGTTACCGCTAGTCTCGCTTTACCATCCCTCGAAATCTGGCAAGACGTTGGGAGAAAGGCAGAGTCTATGTCACCATAAACCAAAACAGGGTCTGGGTTTAAATGATTTATTAAATAAAAAAAACATTCACACACACAAACATACATCGCACTATCACAGCTGGTGAAAGGATTCAGAGGTGGCAGCAAATCCACTATGTGTGATCTGAAGGAGAAAGGGGAGTCGGTGTTTGTGGGTGATTCATCCAAGGTGGCTATCAGGAAAGAGATAGCTCCGCTCATAGAAGGAGAGAGAGAGGAGAGAGAGAGAGAGAGAGAGAGAGAGATTTCTCACTATCACAGTTGGTGAAAGCATTCAGAGGTGGCAGCAAATCCACTATGTGTGATCTGAAGGAGAAAGGGGAGTCAGTGTCTGTAGGTGATTCATCCCAGGTGGCTATCAGGAAAGAGATAGCTCCGCTCATAGAGGGAGAGAGAGATAGCTCCGCTCATAGAGGGAGAGAGAGAGAGAGAGAGAGAGAGAGAGAGAGAGAGAGAGCAGAGGAAAGGGACAGTTGGCTCAGTATGAGTTGGGGCCAGAACTTCCTCTGCTGATCCCCATAGGCTTCCCTTTCTGCAGAAGCTTAACGTGAAGCTGCTATCACCACCACCATCTTTTCCTCTACAGCCGAAACACTCTGTTCTACACTAACTGTACTAATCTACTGCAAATTTGGACCCAAGCATCTGGCCACAGAGGGAGCGAGGGGTAACGTGAGGCATTCGCCACAAAAAATTATTAAACCCTATTCTATTCTATTCCAACTAAGCTGGTGTGTAACAATGGTTCTCAAACGTCAGTTTCCGTTCTGTTCACAGCACATGTTCAGAACGGGTGAGTCCGTTGTTTGTTTCGTATTTCTGCTCATTTGAAATCTTTTCCAGAAGAATAGAGTCTGAAGGACATCCAGTGGAGAACACATTTTTCAGAGTAAGGGTGTTTGCTGCATACACACACACACGCTCCTGCATTAACAGAGAGCAGCGGAAGGCCTCCATTTTGAGGCTAAGGACCAAAGGACAGACAGACATGCTCTTTCGTTTTCTGGGCTTCATCATTCGGTTTTGATAATGCCAATTCCCCCTCCGCCTCTCAACGCCAATGGCTTCTCCTGTGTTGTCCCGTCTCCTTCTCCACTCCACTCGTGGTCACCCTCCAGTGAGACTGTGCTCACGGTGACTTTAAGGCTGAGTAATCGTGACTGTGCCTGCCTTAGGTTGTCCCGTGGTTTCTCTCCAGGTGGGATCTTACCCGTCATGGGCTAACCAGCCTTCCATACCCGCCTGTTGCAGGATGCCGATTGGACGAAGATGCTGTTGAGGGGAGGGGAGGCATAATTATCGGCTGCCACCATTGATCAATGGTTTGTTTTGTTTTTGGTCCGAGCTGAGAAATGGGTGAAGGAGGCTTCTCTCAACATTCTCTACTATTCTACAGAAATGCAATGCGCTTGAGGCCATTCCAGATTAGGGCTAGATTAGCTACTAGGCTTTGATGAGAGTTCCAAGATTGGCATTCTGCATGCCTGCTAAACCTTGAAAAACATCTGTTATCAGGACTGTGAATCACCTCAGTTTTCTTGTTTGTTTTGAAGATACTGCAGTTTTATGGGAAGACTAGGGGCGTCAGCAGGGAGAGTTGCTGGGAACAACATCACTGAGAACTTCAGCCCACTACGATTCCAAAAAGAAGCTTAAAAAAAAAGAAACAAGAGGTAAAAAGGGTGTAGTTAATCACCATCGTGCTCCGTTGTTCCCTTAAGAGTCAGTGAAAGGAAGCAATGTTTAGTGTCCAGCGTGAACGGAAATCCTGAAAATGTGGAGAAAGGCCTAAATGTGACCACACCATGTTCCAGGGAGAGAGAACATTATTGAAGGTAGGTTCATAATAAAGGTAGGTTCGTGTGGAACCTGCGAGATCCCCCTAAAATCTATCCTCTACTCCCGGGGACTTCCACCCATACCTACTGAATGGGCAAATCCAGATCACCATGTGAACACTGCTCCTTCTGGAGCATATTGGTTCCCACACATCAGAGGCTAGATAATAAAATACAATCAAATCCAACGCACCCGCACACACACACACACCCCGCACAATAGGGATGCCCTGATCATATTATTTTGACACCGATACCGATCACCGATCGTCTATGAGCCATATCGGCGATAAACTGCCGATACAGATAGTTTTTGGTTTTGTTATAGCAGCTGGCAGTATTATACTGTAGGTCTAACACAGGCATTCTCAAAGTCCGGACTCCGGTCCAGACCGAACCACAACTGTCTCTGGACTCTGAGCAAATTATACTTTTCATATTATGCATTATCTGTATTATGTGCGAGACAGTGCCAACAAGTCGAAATTATCCGCTATATCCACTACAAGCAGCGCCTGCGCATGTCCGACTGCTCCACTGTCTGTGTGTGTGTGTGTCCGTCTACTCTGCTTTGGTCCAATCACATTCCCCCACCCACAGTCTGCAAATCAGAGGCAGAGTAGGGCGGGTCTTCACGGCATGCTCGTTGTCTCTTTCAGCGACCGGCTGGGAGTGTATAGCGGAGCCGAGAGTACTCGTCTTGACTACACTTAAAGCCCTATGAATTCCATGACTTTTCTTGTGATCGCCTTAGCCTTCTGACTATCACGGTTATACGCACGGGTGCTCTCTAAAGTGGTTTGCGTTAGCGGCCGTTTTGGTTCTTTGTACTCTCCGCGGTAAGCTTAACGAACTCTCCATGCTTCTCTGGGTGATGAGACTTCAAGTGTCTTATCAAATTTGTTGTGTTGAAACTTTTTACATTGCTTCCCCCACGAGGTATTTTATCCTGACATACATTGCAGATGGCATTTGTTGCATCTATCTCAGACACTTTGTAATAGTTCCACACCGCCGACATGTTTTAGGTTAGTTAACATGTGACAATGACACCAACTCCGCTGAGAATCTGCTCATGTTTTTCGCGTCACCGATCGGTTTTCGCAATCGGTGACTAGAAAGCATTATAGGAATTCCCCAATCTCATATTTATACGGAATATCGCCCGATACCGATCGCTGGCCGATCGATCGGGGCATCCCTACCGCACACAAACAATCCCCCTCCCCCCAGTCTCTGACTGACCTGATGTAGGCGGCCTGGTCCTTGAAGAGGTCACACAGAGGGTTCCTGTCCAACAACAGCTCCACCAGCTTTAGGCCCTTTACTTTTTCCAGGTCACGGTCTGTCTTCAGCTGGGAGAGTGGGAAGAGGAGGCAGGGAGGAAGTGGATAAAGGGAAGAGCGATGGGTGGTGGTACATATCTTTATACACACTCCTTTGTCTTAACACTTTCAGAGCCCAAGCTTAATCTTGATTTACCACTTGAATGCCCACCATCCACTTCAATGTTAGCGTTAATAACGCCTAATCTATGTTTTAAATTATGGCTATGTGTCTAATCTGCCCGTCGCTTATCAATGACTCGTTTTCCAGTCAACATTGTCGAAGCGGATTGTTTTTTTATCGGTTCATTTTCGTTTTATAGCATTTTGAAAAGCCCTAGTTTTCAAGGAAAATATAAATATTCCATGATAGGGGGCGGTTTTTTCACATCTGAGCTCCTACAGGGGCTGCATACCAACGGGAGACTCGGTTGATGAAATATGAATTCAGATTGCTAATAAAAAAATAAAACGATAATTGTCGTCGTGGGCATTCAGGCATTGGGCTGATAGGGCATTGAAAGTGTTAAAGGTCCCCTATTGTAAAAATGGCATTTTCCAGGGTTTTGCATTGTTTTCAAGCAATGTGGGGTTGTACCAACACTGACAAAATGGGAAATCTGTACCAAGTCCCGTTTCTGCAGTTCAGCTGAGACAAGAACGCCCCCCACTGAAACAAGCCATTCTGAATTGACTCGCTCCGTGACGTGAAGAGGCGCTGATCTGCATACCTCAGCCACTACTAACCACCGCCCACAATCAACTGTGATTCGAGTAAGATAGCGTAACGTTGAAATTAAGCCAAGCAGTAAATACGTCCTTGCACTCGTTTCCTAATGATATCGTGCTCCACAAGCAATGGGCCATGTTCATTTTTGGATTATTGCAAAGATAACATTGAGAATCAAGGACTTTATAATGCTGCAGTGATTTCCTGGCTGTTGCTAAAGAAGGGAGCTAGCCTGTACCAAGTCTTCGGGACCGAAAGAAAGTATCGAATCAGTAAGTAGTGTACATAAGTTGTAATTAGTTAATTAGCAGTAGGACCTCGTTCATCTGTTTGTGTCAATAGTGTATTAACGTTAGCGTTTGGGAGTTGAAGCTGAGCCATTGACCCACATCCTTCACTGTCAGAGTTATATTTATTATAGACAGAAGTTGTCAAATCATTACTCGGCAACTGTCAACTGTCTGCACATGTGTCAATAGTGTATTAACGTTACTATTTTACTGTAGCGTTTCTGCATTTGCAGTGTTCCTCCGTGCTAGCGTATCTGCCATCTCTTAGCTAGGCTATAGTGCAGGTGGGTGACTATCATTGAGCCAAAAACAGCTTGTGCTTTGGAAGGGCAGAAAGTGGTGCACCAAAGTACTTGATTAAAAATACAAAACAATGAATTTTATTGAAAAAAACCTTACAGATGTGTTCCACAGGAATTGTGCAAAATTGCCCAAAAAGTTAACAATTGTGGACCTTTAATATTGATTAGCATTCAGACGGCTGGCTGAGGGTTCCCTAACTAGAGTCCGGCTGTCTCCACAAGGAGACCAGGTGACTCCTGAATTGTTAGGACAGCTTGTTCTGCTAATCTTCAAGAAAAAGGCCTCAACACATAGTGGTGCCTGCCAGTGTTGTAGTCGATGGGGATGGGCATTTTAAAGAAAAATCCAGATCGATTGATCGCATGCTATACTCGAGTGATCGTATTACTCGAAAAGGGAAAAATATATAAAATAAAAAATAAAAGAGTTGAAATATATATATACCGGTATATATATATATATTATTTTTTTTTTTACTTATTTGTTCATTCACGTATATATGTTTAAGGAAACCAACAAACAGTTATAATCTTACACATACATGTGAAACAAATATGTAAAAAACTAAAAAATATTTAATCTTTATTTTTTCATATAAATGTATTATTTCGATTAATCGATTACTCATGCCCATCCCTAGTAGTCGAGTCACTAAATCTCGAGTCCGAGTAGAGTCTTGAGTCCCCAGTGTTCGAGTCCAAGTCTGAGTCACCAAAGAAGAGCCCGAGTTTAGTCAAGTCCCTATTACCCTAGTCAGAGTCCAAGTCATCAAGGTTGAGTCCACTCCACTCTGGCAGTCAAAGAGCTGACATACAAATTAAAAAAGGTCTACATTAATCATAAATGACACAGCGGTCACCATTTCAAAAGGGAGTTTATTTACTTTGTGACACAATAGCCAAACAAATGCACTAGCCATCAATATCTTTTTTTTTTATCCACTTTTTCTCCCATCCCAATTTCGTATCATCCAATTCAACCCTCCCCTGTCTCGAACGCCGTTTCATGCCTCCCACAAGCCGGCTGCAATGTGGACGAAGCCATACAGTACATAGCACGAGTCCCCTCCGATACTCGAGGTAACAGCAGTCGCATCTTTTCACCTGCGCAGCGCGATCTTTCAGCGTCAGGGGTCTGCGCTTTGGAGGGGCACCGCCCCCATCGCTTCCTGATTCTACTGTGCAGGCGCACCAACCGACCTGTAGGAGTCACTGTCCACAACGCCCGATCCCCACCCATCAGTTTCCCACCCCCTAATACTGCCAATGTGTATTAGTACGGACGACCAGCTAAACTGAAAGCAATGTGGAGCGCTGGGCTCGAACAGGCGAACCCAGCGTCTCCAGTATTCGTGGTGAGCGCCTTGCCCACTGCACCACGTAGCCGCGCTAGCCATCAATATTTTATGCCAAATGATTAGGACCCATTAAAAAAATAAAAAATAAAAATGTATTTATCAATTAACAAGTCAGAGTCCTTGTCTGCACCTTCAGAGTCCGAATGCAGTCAATGCTCAAGTCATCAGTGCTCAAGTCCAAGTCGAGTCACGAGTCCTGAAAATCAGTCCACCACTCAGACCGACCACACTGGACTCTTAAGACTACGTACAGCAGTTTCTCTCCTATGAGCTCATCATAAATATTTAGAACCAGTGGCAGGACTGGACTTCTGATTCAAGCCTTTTACTTCTTCAACACATCATCGTCATGGTGGCACTTAACTGTAGGGCTGCACCATTTGGTGAAGGAGTGCGATTATTGTAGACAATATTGCGATTGCAATATAACAAGTAATGGTGTCATCTACTTGTTTGGTTATCAAGGAAAATGCAGAAATTACTGATCGTTTTTAAATGTGTATTGCGCAACTCAAACATAAACTTAACCACATGCGATTTCTATATTTATAATAATAGGGTTGTCAATATTAACAAATTCTCATTCATTTTTTTAAATCGTACAATTCATCACATTGCCCTTTTTGACCCCAACAGCCTCCCATAGTTTGATTTCTTACCGGGTGGCTGTTGACATGTTTGTTTACATTCCTGAATCACATGCGCCACAGGCGATTAGATTAATTGTGCAACACCTTTGTGTTTCTTTGTGTTCCCCCACACGGTGTAAAGCCGGTCACATGGTCTCACCTCGTTGTGAGACAGGTTGAGGGTCTTCAGGTTGGGGGCCTTGCTGACCAGATCGGCCAGATCGTCCAGCTTGTGAATGCGGTTGTTGCTTAGGTTCAGACACACCAGCTGTAGCACAGAATAGGAAGAGGAGACCAATGGAATTGTCACATAGTACAATCGTGGTCCTCGTCTCAACGAGAAAGTCCTCAAGGCACACTTGTATCATTAGTAAAATAATATTCAATTGAAATAGCAGTTTTTTCTAGAGTTGCCACTTTGTGAATCTTTTGACAATAATGTTGATATTTTCAGCTACTAATAAGATGTTTATTAGATTAGTAGATGACGATTTTCACGTGGCATTAGTTACTCCTGGCTTCAGGCTGCAGACGGTGTAGACTACCCTACTGTGTCTGCGGAGGGTGTAGACTACCATTATGCCTCCTTCCATTCATGTGGAGTCGCCAGCCACTTCTTTTCACCTGACAGCGAGGAGTTTCACTGGGAGAGTGTGCAGAGGTTCACACTATCTCCCCCAGATCCCCTCCCAACTGATCAGTAGAAGTCGCTGTTGCAACGACCAAGACTCATACCCCACCGGCTTCCCTCCCACGACTGCTGCCAATTGTGTTTGTAGGGACGACTGACTGAGCCGGAAGTACCGCTGGCCAGAAAGTGAAGGAGGGTTTGGTGTACAGGTGGTACCTCTGGAATGTTCTCTTCAATGATCTTCAGCACAGCTTGCATGGACACCTTTCTGCTCAGGATCACTTCAATGTTCTGAGACACCAGATCTGGGATGCAAAACAAGATCCAAGAGCAGGTCTGAATCAACAACTACTCGCTGAGTAAGTGCTAAAATAAATTAACTGCAATGGACCCATATACAGTGTGCAGACTTCATGTAGTTGAGCTTTTATGGAAGCCAAAACTATCAAGACACTTGTCAAATATAATGAATAGGTATTGTATATCGGTAGACATTGGTGTAAAGGCAAACGTCTTTTATCAGCAGGAAGTGGCACCAAACTGAGGAATTAAAGAGTGTTTGATTACCTGGGTCTGTTCGGATGTTGCTCAGGTCAAGTGCTTGTTGAGAACCGTCAAAACGCTTTGCCATGCATTGCTGTGAAAGGCAGTTAAAAAGATTACCATTAAAAGTAATAGAAGATATTCTGCTACAACTCCGTGAGCAACGGGTCCAATACGTCTAACATGCTTTGCATCCTCCCACGTCACGGTAAAAACCTAAACTAACGTTAGCTGCTAACGCTAACTAAGATAAGCTAAGACAACGCTGCTCACAGGCAGAGAAAACAGCCAATAGTGAGGGAAGAGAGAGGGGGGGGGGGCACTGAGCCATGATCATTCAACATAAATAAAATAAATGTTGTAGGAACGGTTGTGTGTTGTGAATTTCGTTTTTATAGAGAGAGTAAAGTACAGAAATGTACCGGCAATGTTCCCTAAAAAAGTTTTCCGGTCTGAGCAAACACTCAAACCTCCTGAGCAGACATCAGCAACTGCTGAGCAACATATGTGCACCTGCCGATTAACCGGTTAGTTGATAAGCGGCGGTTTGAAAAAAAATCTGAGAATCTTTTTTTTTTTTTATCATCTTTTCCCCCTCCTTTTTCCGTTTTTCTCCCATCCCAATGTTAGTCATTATGCCAATTCCCAATCCCCTTCCTGGTTGTTGCGCACTCTACCCCCTACCGTCGGTCTGGGAGGGCGGAGACTATTGCATGCTTCCTCCGACACATGTGTAGCCAGCCCACCGCTTATTTTCACCTGGCAGCGTGGACTCTCACTGGGGGGCGTTATTTTTTTTCCTAGACGCATTTCTGGCAAGACGCTCTCTGATTGGCCGACGCCTGTTTCTACACTGGTTAAGCTTAGGCACTCTTTCGAAGTTGGTTATGGTTAGTTTGTCTTAGAGCGTGACGGCAAGTTCTTTCGACAGTTAAGCTTAGGCACTCTTTCGAAGTTGGTTAAGGTTAGAGTTTGTCTTAGAGCATGGCGATAGAACGGCAGGTAGTTTGCAGGCTGTTCAACACGGAAATGGGTAAAGACACAGCTCGTCACGCGATTGGGCAAACATGTCAGTGGCCAATCAGAGAGCGTCAGTCAGTGGCCAATCAGAGAGCGGTTGCCAGAAATGAGTCTAGGAAAAAAAATAACGGCACTGGGGGAGTGTAACGTGTGGAAGGGTCACACTACCTCCCTCAGATCCTTCCCTTGCTGTGCAGGCTCCCCGACCGAACTGTAGGAATCGCTGTTTACAACGACCAGGACCCACCCCACCGGCTTTCCCACATGCCGACACTGCCAATTGTGTCAGTATGGACGGCTGACCAAGCCGGAGGTACCGCAGCTGGATTCGATCCCACTCTCTGCGGTGGTAGACAGACGCTTAGTCCGCTGCGCTACACGGCCGCCCAAATTCTGAGAATCTTAATTCCCCTCAATGTCTAACATAAAAATCTATACATTTAGCTGATACACAGAAATAATACAAAAAGGCATATTATATTCCTTAATCAAATATTTATTTGACCATTGATTGATGATACAGAGCAAAGTCCTTACTTTGGCTGGGTTGGCGGCGGCGGTGTGAGTCGTGTCACTAACTTTTGTCATTTTAGGAGGCTGACACGTCATTATTTTATTAAGCGAATTATCATGCGACTTCAAGGGTCACCATATTGTGAAAAGAGGACACTGCCTTCAGCCTCAAGATACTTAATGATACTCGAAGTTTACTCAAAGATGACTTATCATTTTAATATATTTAAAGTATGCCTCCTCTGTATGGATATAAAATTATTGTTTACCGGTATATTATTTTATATAACAAAATAATATATCTCTATAACCATGCTGTATTATGCCTAAAGTAATCTGACAAATCTCAAGAAAATAACTAAAATCAACCTATGACAAAATAATACATATTTTCAAGTCTTACTGGACAAAATAAATAAGAGAAATATGAAGTAATGTTCTAAATAATACCTCTTCTGTATTAGAAAATCCAGCTTTAAAAAGATATATCTCTTTGAATCTTTTCAATGTAATGTAAATTATAAAACAGTAATCTCAAAGATACTAATTTGAAAGTGCACTATGCAGTTTCAGATTTGTTGCAATTAGTGTACAAAACTAATTTATTACACACATAATTCTTAGAATGATTGTATCATAAGCATCTTATCAAACCAAAACATAATTTTGAGGCATCAAAATAGTTTAAAATTATTTTCTCTCTCTCTGTATAGCTGCATGCTTCAATCAATTCGGTCAACTTTGCCATCAAACTCTCGCCTCTCACTGCTTTATTTGTAATGTTTTTCTGTGTCGACGTGAGCTTTGAGATCGCCAGCACCTTTATTAGACACAGAAACATATGGTCAAGCTTTGCACATGTTGCACTCTGCTTCCAATTAGTCTCGACCGGGACGATAAATTGGGAATCTTCTCTGCAGTTCATCTGTAATGTACATTTTCGCTTTGGCATTGTGAGCAGAATCAATGCTGGTCGGATCTGTCCGCGCGCTTCCTCCTCTGTTGTGTGTGTCTGTGTGAGCACAGTAGCGACGTCCACAAGGCACTGAAAGCGGGCTTCTCTGGGTAACGTCACACGCAACAGGGTACGTAGTATTCGGTGCAACGCGCCAGTCAATTTAACTACATGCATATTTTACACAATCTGTGCGCGACAGATTTCAGATGTGCGCGGGAGCGTTTTGCCATGTGCGCGCGCACGGACACACGTTAGAGGGAACATTGGGTACCGGTATACAATTCCCAGGTAAAAAGACAAATGTCCAGGCTCCGTGTCCCAAGCAGACCCACCGCGGAGGCCAGATGAAGCCACATTTTACAATAAAACTCCGCTGGGCTTTAAAAAAATATATATATATATTAGTGCTGTCAATCGATTAAAATATTTAATCGCATGATTGTCCATAGATAACTCGATTAATCGCAAATTAATCTCATTCTTTTTTTTATCTACCTTAAACGGATCTTTTTCAAGTTCCAAGTTTTAATACTCTTATCAACATGAGTCAACAAATGCTTGCTTTATGCAGCCATTTAACACCCTCATGCATTGCAAATTTGCATCAAATTCAAAACAGAGTGATGCACAAAATAACTTAAGAAAATAATAATTTAAAACAATGAATAAAGTGTGCATGAAATAATAGGGGAAAGAGCTGAATCGTGTGACGCCTGTTTCTGCGCCGATTTCCACCTCGAACAGCCTGCAAACTACCTAACGCCTAGTTTATCACTGGTTAAGCTTAGACGACTCTGGTTAAGGTTAGAGTTTGGAATCAGGGCTGGTGTTCTATCGCCCTGCTCTAAGACAAACTCTAACCTTAACCAACTTCGAAAGAGTGCCTAAGCTTAACCGGTGATAGAAACAGGCGTCACACGATTGGCACACATGTCACATGACCAGAAACGTCAGTGGCCAATCAGATCGCGCAAACCGAACGCGGAAGTGCAACCCCATTAGGGAAAATATTCACGCATCCCGGTCTGTAGTTCTGTCTAACCTTTAAGTGCTCCATGTCCTCCGGCTTCAGCTCAGACTGGGCGAAATTAGGAGGTGCACTGGGGTTCATGTGCACTTCCACCTGACAGGAACAAATGGAGGGTGGGGTGAGAGGGTGAGAGAGAGCGAGAGAGAGAGAGAGAGAGAGAGAGAGACAAGTAAAGCAGCCATAGTGTACAGTATATGTAGAGTAAAGTATGTAGAGTAGTGTACAGTATGTAGAGTAGTTCTAGTTTACAGAGGCAGCCTGTTCTGTTCTCACGAGGAACATGTGGTGCTAAAACACTGTTGAACAGACCCAGACTAGTAACCGCTGCTTATTTGTTTTAGGTTTAAAAAGGAACACTCCCAACATTTTGGGAATCTTCCCCAGAGTCAAACAAGAAGATTGTCATCAGTTTTATCTCTGCGAGTCCCCGTAGCCCCAAAGAGAGGCCCATGAGCATGCTAGCCTAGCACAGCACAAGGACTGGATGTGGTAGGGAACAGCTACCTCCATCTTACAACTCCAAACGGATGCAGAGATGAAATTGAGGTCTGTGAATTTCCTAAAATGTTGGAAGTATCCATTAAATAGTTTGTAGAGTTAATATTGGTGGACCACATGAGGGATCAACAGATTCCTTTCAGAAATGTGTTTGAGGGCTTGCCCCTGCACAACTTAAATCCACACTCCCAACAATATACTGATTTATTGAGTTGTTATAAAAAATAAAAAATAAACATTATATGAGGTATTATGCACATTAGCAGCCTCAGCGCCAAGGACACCCCCGTCCTCACATAACAGACCTGCGAGCAAGCGGGCGACCTACTGTACCTTATAGCCCTCCGTGTCCGTGATCTTGTGGGTACATTTGGCCAGAGCTTGGGCCGCAGCGAGATCGTCCACGTAGAAATGGGCCCTGCTACTATCTACATAGAACTGGAGAGATTGGGAAGGATGGATGCAGAGAAGGGAGAGAGGGAGAGAGAGAATGTGCATGTTTATCACCCACGTTGGCAGGTAATTGGCAACCACAGAATTGAATGGATAGAAATAAAACACTGAAACTGATCTATTTCCAGGTAATCATCCATCTTGTTAGTGATGCACGATATATCGGCCGCCGATATAATATCGGCCGATATGGCTGTTTTTTTTACACATCGGTATCGGTCCGATAACAAGATAGGGCCGATATGGGCAGATATTAAAATATATATAAATCTTTTTTTTTCTTTTTACATGTTTTGGCCTTAAGTTTCAAAATATCAGTAATTTCTGAAAATAAGTTACAAAAGTAAAAAAAATATGCGTTTTGGAAAATAGCTCTTTATTTGATTATCATAAAAAAGTGTTTTCTATACAGAGATATCGACATCGGTAAATATCGGTATCGGCCAGAACAGCAATATTAATATCGGTTATCGGTATCGGCCACAATTTTCACATTGTTGCATCACTACATCTTGTCCATATATATTACAGATGACAAGCTGTATTCAGCTGATTGTCTGTCCCCCAAAAAGTAGACCAAACAGACAAGACACCGTTACAGACGCTATAAAAAAGAAAATAGTCTTTCCATCAATTCAAGTTCCATGCACCAGCCAAACAACCATTAAAAAATAAGAGTGAAATGGGAATGAATGGTCCATCTCTTTAAGTTCTATATTAACAACCATCATTGCCAGATGCAACAAATCACAGAAGTGAAATGTCTCAAGATCACAAATCAACTGCACAATCTTAGTGTGTCACACACACAAACACACACACACACACTACCAACCAACTGACTTTATTCAAGGGCCTACATACAGTACACTTACCTGTACTGGTGTGTACAGACAGCCCTGACTCACCTGTACGGTACAGACAGCCCTGACTCACCTGTACGGTACAGACAGCCCTGACTCACCTGTACTGGTGTGTACAGACAGCCCTGACTCACCTGTACGGTACAGACAGCCCTGACTCACCTGTACGGTACAGACAGCCAGACCTGACTCACCTGCATGGTACAGACAGCCAGACAGCCCTGACTCACCTGTACTGGTGTGTAGGGTACGGAGCAGATGTTCTGCAGAGCCGTCAGTAACCATTTCTTGTCGTATCTTTTCCCGTGAGGTATCTGTGGAGACAAGGCGGCCAAGAGCAACGTCACAAACCGATGTACAGTCGTTTCATTTCAAGGGGGACTAGTGGGGATTGAGTGTAGCTGGCTTGAAGTTTCTCTACATGGCCGTATAAGCTCCGACATATTTCTAGGCTCCGCTTGACTCGTCTGTACAATTACAGTTTTGATCACCTATGAGAGAAATGTCACTTACTAAAAATTAGTTTGAAGAAAAATAAACTAGGGCTGTCCTTGACTAAAGAAATTCTTAATAATCATAGAATCTGTCCATTAATCAACAAATCTGAAAAAGCGAGTCTTCCACATGCAATCGTTTTTTTTGGTTTTTTTTGTCACCAGAGATGTACTTAGATGTTTCAACAGGGTTCCCACTCTTTTTGAGAAATCATTTCCCAGGAGTTTGTTGACAATCCAGGACAGCACTGTTCACAAACGGTAATATAGTTTACTGGTAGGCCTAGTACAAGGGTGGCCAACCCGCGGCTATTTGCCCGTCAATGTGTGGCTCTTCCATCCATAAAAAAAAAAAATTGTTACTCATTGCATAAGGACGTAGAATAAACATTTACAATTTATTTTTTTAAATGGTCCATTTGCATGTTCTTGGTATCTGAATCTAGGGACATATATGGATCAGTGTCAGAAATAGTGTGTCTGTTACTAGGCTTGAGTAAATTGTAATGAACCAAAGGAGAATATCAATTCTATTTAAAAAAAATATATATATATTTGACTGTGAATAACACCATGCAAAAATTTACCAGACCTGAAAAATCTAAGCAAATGAATAAAGGGAAGATGATTAAACAGAACGTTTTGTAGATACAGTACTGAATTCTGCCATCTTTTTTATAATGTAAATTTCTCCACCATTTTTCATCGTATTGCAACACCGTTTTTTGCAAGACGTTCACAGAAAGGTAGAGAAACTAACTGCATTCTGTTTTATGGCAATAACGTTCAGGTTTGTGGGAGATAATCCCAAAAAATAAGAGAAATAAAAAAGTAAATCCAGAAGTCAGATGATTGACAGGGGCTGGCGTGAGCTGGGTAGGGTAGTTTTTCGAAATTCGAAAGCCCCGAGTCTCTTCCTTCAAAAGACTACACTTACTTTTGGCTGCTCCACTTCCTCCTGTCAATATGCGCCGGTTTCCGACTCAATGCCCTGAGATTTCTATAATCTTATATTTCACTCATAATTAAAATCATTGGTAAACAAATGTAATGCTGAAAATATACACTTTTACTGTATATCTCGGGCTTAAGAGGTTAACCCTGTGAGGCCCAAATTAAAAAGACATTAGCAACTTCAGAGGCCAGAGGTTGGGACATATAAACACATTTACTATCCAATAGCATTGTGAGGCTGAACAACAGGACCAATTGACTATACATGTGCTTAATTTTTTTTAAATAAACATCCTTTTTTAAATGGCTAAAAGTGATTTTGTAATTTTGCAACCGTGGGTCTCACATAGTACTTTTAACCCTGTGAGGCCCAAATAAAAAAGACATTAGCAACTTCAGAGGCCAGAGGGTGAGACCTATAAACACATGAAGGGTGCCGTGACTGAAAAAAAGGTTGAGAAACGCTGGTATATGGTGTGGCTCTTTGTGGTACCACAGTAATTTTTGTGGCTCTTAGTGGTTGGCCACCCCTGGCCTAGTATCAAGACATTTATTCCTCCTTTTTTAACAATGCAGGTTCATGAAGAATGCTACACCACCCATCACTGCTAACTGTACAATAAGGTAATCTGACCTCTTGTAGTTAGAAGCAACTCCTGTGTGCCAATCTGTGTGCCAATCTGTGTTCAGCAGATTATGTACTTTTTAGCTGCACAAAATAGGTTATACACACACCTAGGTTTACAGAGGCAATCTGAGGGCTAAAATGATCAAATAAAGAATTTCCAGCACAATATAGATTTTTAAGGATATTTGGTCATTTTAGTCAATTATACAGCTTTTCCATGACTGGAAATCTAGTCTCTGAATTTGCGGGTTTTCCAGGACGAGTGGGAACCACGTTGAAGATATAACTCATTCAGCATGGTAAAAAGCATAGGAATCCACTAATAAAGTCTTGGTCGACTAAGATCAAATCAACCGGTTGATCGACTATGAGGGGGCAGCCCTAGTCAAAACTAACCATAATACCAAAATACCCTAATATACCAACCGTTATTTTGTGCCAGCCTGACTGGTTCTTCCCTCCTCCTCCACCTCCTCTCCCTCTATCTCCTCCTCCTCTGTGGCCGCCGCCACCACCACCTCTTCCTCCTCCTCCTCGCCGATCTCTGTCAAACCGTCCGTCCCCTCTCCGGTAAGGCCGTCCTCCGTAAGGGTTACTGAATAAGAAAAGAAGGGGGAATTAAGATAAACAGAACAGTATGACCAGGCCTCGACAGTGATTGCTTGCTCATGCAGTAGCTGGGGCGCACAGATATACGATGGTGTGAGTTCACTCAAATTCACACAAACTTGTAACATGTCATCACACACACAACCACACCTGCTTGTCCGTTGTAGTATTACCTATAGTATGGTATGATCTGCTAACAAAAAAGACATCCAAACTTTATTTAAAAACAAAATTTGTTTCCCAGTCCCATTTGTAGGCAAAACCTATTATTTTACAGTCCTATTTGTAGTCAAAACCTTTACAGTCCTATTTGAGAGAGAGACGGGCTCAGACCCCCCCCCCCCCCCCCTTTCCTTACTATTGGAACTCTGTGAAAACTAAACTGATTTCTCGCTGTGCATTTTTGACGTCAACTTCAGCTGCAACAGTGAGGAATGATGGGAGGGGCTGAGCCCGATACACTTTTCAGCCTTTAACTACAGGAATAGATAATTGTATGTAATGATAAATAATGTCATAGTAACGGGCTGGTATATTATTTTGAAGATAATAAAGTAGCTATAATGAGTGACAGTCAATAGATAAAAAGCAGTAATGGCATGTAGGTTACTCACCCTACTTAGGCATCCAAACTACAGAGAATTTACAGACATACATAAATGTCATGGCTCATCTCCTACTCTGGGTATTCAGTAGTAGGGTTGGGTACCGTTCACATTTGAATCAATACCGGTACCAGACGGTACCTTTTTTCTGTACTTTACTCTGTAATAAAATTTTTATTTCAGTTGTAAAACTAAACTAGTCTAAACTTCTCAATTTCAACATTGTTATCACGCAAACTAAAAACGCTCCCTACCACCTCCCTCTCCCAAACCGTTCCTACAACCATTTATTAATGTTGCATGACCATGTATACATTTATTATTATTTTTTAAGTTTAAATATCAACATTATCTGGCCATCCTCTGTATCAAACTCCTCTGACCTCATCTGGTCTTTCCAAGCACACAGATAGAAAGGGAGATTGGCTTATAGTAGACTTAATGATTTTTGAAGTTTATTATCATAAACTATCCAGTTAGTTTTTATAGTGTAACGTTTGGTTACTTAAAATCATCAAGTAGAGAGCTAGAGAGACGGGCTCGGGCTCGCTCGCCCTCGCCCCCCCCCCCCCCCCCCCTTTCCTCACTAATGGAACTCAGCAAAAACTAAACTGATTTCTCACTGTGCCTGTGAGGGTTTCCAGCTTAGCTAATGTTAGCAGCTAACGTAGGTACCGAAATGTGGCACAAGTTGATCTAACGTGAATCGGTACTCGGTAGTACCGACGTAATTCGGTCGGTACCCTTAAAAGTAAAAGTAGAGTTCGGTACCCAACCCTAGGTGGTGTCAAAGAAAGAAATAAGGGTCTTACTCTCATATTATCCTTTGGATCCTTGTTGTGTGTTTTTAATCCATCAATAAAATAAAATCAAAGAGGCAACTACCCATGTGACCTAAGGATAGTAAGTACCTGAAGAATATGTCACTACATTTTGAAATGTTCAATTGCAAATAGAATCAATTGTTGTTTTTTCAGGTAAATTAATTGTTTAGATTAATCTATCAAAATAATCGTTAGTTGCGGCCCTAGTTTAGAGACAGTGAAATTACGACGGACTGGAGGGGTTTAACCGTTCAGGACTCTTATGCTGCAACTGTAGGGATTTGTTTTCCTACCTCACTGCTCTCTCCCTGAGCAATATTACAGAGCAGGGCAGGAATTCTTCCTGGTTGAGCCTATATAACATGACCACTAAACACGTCCTCAACCATATTACCGGTATCTAATTCTATTATAGTCCAGAATATCTTTATTTATTCTCTAGTTTACGTTTATTTGTGATGAACTGGATATTTAGAAAATTACCAGAGGCTTTTGTTTGTTCTAGAAAAGATCATGACGCACAGCTATTGTCATGATGAAATTAGAAGCTGCAGTTTGAATGACAGGAGGGAATGGTGACATGAAGAAAAACTCTTCAGACTAGTACTTTTCATTTGACTGACTGTGCAGGGCAGGCAGACTACTGGTGCAGGAGTCACAATAGCTGAGGGAAATATAATCAATTTGACATGAATAAGTCATGATGATGAGTTAAGACACGTTCATAGGCTTTTGAAACTTTAACGATAGTTAAAGAGATGAAATGTGAAATTTCTGGTTTAGTGAAATCACAAGCAGGGAGTCGATTAAAAGGGGGGAATATCTCCGAAGAACTGCCATCCAGTTTTGATGGTCACAGTGTTTCCCCTGCCCTTGGATATGTCTGTCGGATACTAATCTCATGTAGGCTCCAACTTAACAGTCGTTAAATGTTATGTCACGTAACCTACATTTCCATGTCCCAAAAATAGCTTTATCCCGAAGTAGATGATGCAGTGATGCCGTTTTGCCTTGAGGTTGGTGTATCGAGTTGGTCAGTCACGGCTCTGTGCATCCAGGGCAGCCAGTTGATTATGTACCATGAGCTTTTTACCAAAACTCAAGTTTACTAGGGATGCCCCGATCATGTTTTTTGCCACCGATACCGATCACCGATCGTCGTGAGCCATATCGGCCGATACCGATCCGATAGTTTGATTAAAAAAAATTAAAAATTATTTTATATAATTCTTTTTTTTATAAAATATATATATTATATAATTAGACTTGTACTTGTATTATCTGCAAGACATCGCCACCACGCAACAAGCTCCACTGTCTGTGTGTACTCTAGTAGCCTCCAGCTACGGCCAGGATTCTCCGGAGCTGCAGCTGGACCCTATACTCGAGTAGCCTGCAGCTACGGCCAGGATTCTCCGGAGCTGCAGCTAGTCCCTATTGATCATATTCAACAACATGCCCTCAGCTCGAATACGCATCGAATGAGTGTTATAAAACATTGATATCAGGAGCTATCTGTGGCTACTGCTGGCCGGCTATATAACGTTGATACAGCGCCTCGGTGAACTATTTAGTTCAGTGGGACATTTCGTTTTGAACAGTGAGCTGGCGTCAGCTAACATGAGCTAGCTGAGGTATCATACACGTCTCTACTAGACTTGCTGGAGCGTTTGTTGATGTCAGGAGCTATCGGTAGCTGGCCGGCTAGATACCGTTCGGTTAGACAATGCCTCATCATGTATTGGACTGGAAGTGAATGGTTGACTGGGTCATTTTGTAACGGTAGCTAACGTTAGCTAAGGGAGACGCCGTCCTCCTGTCCCACTAGACTAGACCCGGGTTTACATGCGCGCGGGAGGGGCTGGAGGGAGGAGCAGACGCCGCACAGCTCGAGATGCTTCCAGCTCCCGGTGTCTGAGACAGAACTCAGCGAGACGAGCGAGTGAGATCGGTTTTGACGATCGGCAAAAATAAAGCATTATCACCGATCACCGATCGCATATTTATACTGATTATCGGCCGATAACGATCGGTGGCCGATCGATCGGGGCATCCCTAAAGTTTACATCTTCTCACATGTTCTTTTATTTAGACGTAAAAAATGTAGCTTATTATTGCTATTATCATATGATGTGGTCAGCCTTTGTTCCATCCCACCTTTCATGAGACAACTGATATCTGGATGGAAAAATATTCCCACAGGTTAGTGGTGCGGGAATTGTGGTATGGGGCAGCGATCCACTCATGAAAATAGTTGTGGTTGCAAGCTAACATTAACGCCTATAACGCAGACAGAATTATTAACCACATCATCAAAACATCACACCTCTGTGACAGCAGTCCCTTTTACAGACACTGAGACTCCCATCCTGACAACGTGACTACCTCTGCTGGTGGCGTAATGCCGGGAACAATGCCCCCCATTCAGTGTTCTTTATACAGAGCGGCGACTCCGGCGAGGACGAATAATGTGACTGTGTAAAAGTGACGAGGGATTCATCTTCTCTACTGATAGTTAGCTTTGTTGATAGCACCCATGCTAACAAATACTACACATCCATCGTCTGAGAAGCAAACCATTATAAAATACTCAAGTTACGTTCTTTAAAGAGTCTGATTCACAGTAAGGACATTGTTTGTAGGCTATATTGCGCCTAAAATATTACCTATACTGAGTAATATGGACCAGTGTTCAAACTTCAAATTACAGTGATTGACATCTTTTCAATATATTTTTTCCTTTTTGTAATATAATCAGTGCTTTTCCATTCTGTAATACTTTTCTTTTCTAGATTCACTGAGAAGATACATCTTGTCATTTTACAACAGTGAACTATTGATGACATAAAACCCTAACTTCTGCCATTTATTTACCTATTTTGATCAACAAAAAAACAACAACTTTATGGGAGGGGGGTGCTAATAATATGACCATATACGATCACAAGCTCAGTCAGCCAGTCACACACACTAAATCTGCGCTGAGAGCTGCTTGTCCTGAGAGCTACCGCATAAGCTCAGTAAAGCGTACTTTATACTCAAACATCAAAGTGGTGCCGATGCTTCCCCGAGGGTAGCGCTGGAAGCCACGGCAACACCTATGTGCAGCTGGCCAAACATGTACCAATAATGTGTAGGTATGATGGTTGGAGAAAGGCAACAGTCAACGCAGAAGTATATCTTGGCTTTAAGCCAGTCACACTTAAAATCTGCACCGATTGCTGGCGTCCTGAGAGCTATCATACAAGCTCAGTAAGCCAGTCACACTTACAATCTGCGCTGATTGCTGGCATCCTGAGAGCTAGTAGTATCGCTCATAGCGACATCCCCATCCGTGTCATCCAGCCTGGACCGGGCCCCAGGGCCCCCGAAGGCTCCATCGTTGCCCCCTCGATGCCTGTCTCTCCGGGGACCGTTACTGTAGCTCCGTCCTCTGTGGGACCCACGGGCTCTACGGCTGCGGAACTGTGGGCCAGTTCTGTCATCATGCTCTGGGTGGGTGGGGGAGATCAATCATGCCTTTATTACAAATACTCATATGAGGCTCACATGAGGAAGCCTCAGTTCATCAGATAACTCTTAAGAATTATTATGAAATTAATTCTCAAGTGATCATGAGTTGGTATTAAGGCTGCAAAAAACATTCATAGGATTTGAAACAATGTTTACGTCATAATGAACACATTATTTTACACCTCAATTGGCCATCTGGCTAACTAACGTTATTGGATACCTACTGAAACAGTCTCTTTTGTCTGTAACTTGCAGTAAAGAATAATAGATAACACTGTTTTCAACGTGACCATATATATTCACAGGAATAACAATAATCGATTTTCGAAATTCCCCAAAATCCAAACTCCACATGTCCAGATCCCAGGTTTCCTGTATGATGGATGGAGGATTAAAAATAAATAAGACAAACCTCGAGGGAACGCGAAATATAACCATACCTCTTGGACAGCTGTTTCTGACATATCTCTCCACATTTAAAGTATCCACCATCTAAGGAAAAACGGAATAGATCTGCAATCAGTACATAACATATTGTGGACGAGGGTAACCTACCATAGTAGTCCGCCATGTTCCTGGATTAAATACACTGGTTTATATTATCCGTGTAATGATACACGATGCCGAACGGATATCAGATAGTCATATATCCATATTATCTTTGTAAAATGCGATGGAGCGTGAATGGAATATCCATAGAATTACAAAGAAGAAGGGAGTAACGCAGTCCTCTCAACAACTCTGCTTATGTAGCCTTTCTAGCTAGCTGCGTGCTGCGCAAACGGAAATGCTATTCTATAACCATCCGTTTCCGGAGCATTGCTGTTTGACCTGTTTCCCCCAATAGGGGGTATCTGCAGAGCCGCAGAGCCAGGCTGGACGGGTTGGAGGCGGGGCTTCGTGGTCTGGACAAGTATTAGGGCGCGTTCACACCTACTCTGTTTGGTCCACTTTAAGTGGACCATGGTCCCTTTAAGTGGACCATGGTCCCTTTAGATCGATAGTCCGTTTGGTTTGTACAGGTGTGAACGCAAACCGAACTATAATGAGGACCAAACAACCGAACCATGGTCCTCTTGAAAAGTTGGGACTCGGTTCGTTTCAATCGAACTATAGTACCTAATCCAGGAAGCAAAGTAGCCTCCAGTCCTGAGTCTCTCTAGACTGGCGCCGCACGCGGACAGTCTCTCTCTTCCTCCCTCTCTCTCTCCTCTCTAGACGCAGTCTCTCTCTTCCTCTCTCTCTCTACTCTAGACTCGCGCCGCGCGCGGACCCCCCAACTTTCTCCTGCGTGAGGACTCGGAGGACATTCGCGGACATTCAGATAAAGAAAAAAAAAGCTTAAAAAAAAAGCTTTGGGTAATTTCATAATAGCAGCGTGGAGCAGCTCTGTAACAACAACGCATCTCGAGCTGCTTCTATGCAGCTGTCTAGTAGTTGACAGCTTACGCAGGAAGGAAATCTCTCTCTCTCTCTCTCTCTCTCGCTCTCTCTCTCTCTCTCTCGCTATCTCTCTCTCTCTCTCTCTCTCGCTCTCTCTCTCTCTCTCTCTCTCTCTCGCTCTCTCTCTCTCTCGCTATACACAGCTGTCTCCGCGAAATGCGGTTACGGAAAAAAGTATTGACTGTGCTTGCTGAGACGATAATTAATAGGCTAGCGATTCAAAACGCGCTGCTGTGTTGTGAACTATAATAACGTTAATTTAGCTGCTGCTGATGCATAATGAATGAATGGTGAGTTGTTTAAAATGACAACATACATGTGTTAATTATTTGATTTGATTGATCCGAGAGACAGAGAGAGATTGCTCCATAATAACTGCGCTGCCGGCAACTGATTACGTTTGTGTCCAATAGATGCGACAGCATGTCCTTTGTTTACAAATTAGATCCGCACCAAACAGGGTAGTGTGAACACAGACCAAAATTAAACAATGTATCATTTTCACATTTGGTCCACCAGAAAGTCCGGACTTTCCACGGAAAGTCCGGACTTTCCCCGGACTTTCAGATGTGAACACACCCTTAGTGGTCTGGACAAGTATTGCGGATGAGGGGGGGGGGGGGGGGAGTAGGGTCGAGCTGCAGACTCGGAGCCTCGAGGTCCAGATTGGTACTTCCGGCCTGCCACAGGACTAATGCGGAAGTATCTCGAAGTACGTCTGACGTAATAGTCCTGTGGCAGGACTATGCGGAAGTATCTCGAAGTACGTCTGACGTATCTCGAATTACGTCTGACGTTTCTCTACGTTAGCTAAGCGAACATTAAACGTTGTATTCATAAAATAATATAAAATCAGCAGCATGGGGAGGGCCGGGGGGAGGGGAGGTACAGGTAGTAGAAGACATAGAGGTACAGGTCACATAATTATAGTACAGTGGAGAAGTAAAAATGGAATAAAAAGGCAGTGTAAACAATATACAATATTATTAACTCTAATAATAACACGCCTCGCGGGCTCATTATAATACGAGAGCCGTGGGTCTGCATTGTATAGAGCGGATCCCCCGGCCGTATTCAAGCGCTGGAGCGCTTTGCGATGGATCAAACTGTATTAATATAGTAGTAATAATAGTAGTTGGCTAGTTGCGCGCTTCTGGCCACCTCCCGCAGTGCGCGCATACACACATACTGTCTGTCACATGGTACCAAAGCACCTCAAAGGCACTAAAAAACAAATTACAAACATCTCAAAACAAGCTAGTCAGACTACTACTTGACCTGACTCCTAGAACCCACCTCACCCCTGCCCACTTTGACAACCTAGGATGGCTTAGAGTAGACGACAGAGTACAGCAACTTGCAATGGGCCTGGTCTACAAGATACACTACGCGACCAAGGTACCCATGTACATGTCAAAATACTTCCCAAAGGTCAGTGAATACCACGATCACAACACCAGAGGGAGCTCCACAAATCATGTAAAACCCAGATTCGGCTCAAACAAGGGACTAAACACGTTTCGCAATTATGCCACATCAATGTGGAACGCCCTGCCTAAAGCTGTAAAGGAATGTGAATCACTACCCACCTTCAAAAACACTCTCAAAAAACACCTACGTGAGACTGCAATTCGAAACTGGCCCCTACAAATGTCCTAACCTAGTTGTACAGTAAATGACCAAGTAAGGCTTTGTCAATATTCCAATGTACAGTGTAAAATGTGTGTGTGTCCCCTACCCAACCCCCCCCCCCCCCCACCTCCAATGTACAGCCCTCACCCAACCCACCCAACCCCACCCCACCCAACCAACCTCCTCCAATGTACAGTTTCTATGCCAAATGTATATACAC
Source organism: Notolepis coatsorum (assembly GCF_963971535.1). Classification (NCBI taxonomy): domain Eukaryota; kingdom Metazoa; phylum Chordata; class Actinopteri; order Aulopiformes; family Paralepididae; genus Notolepis; species Notolepis coatsorum. The sequence goes on along the minus strand of NC_140180.1, from coordinate 66,505,424 downwards.
TCCTTTTCTGGACACTTTTGTATCACAAACAGTACTGTATTTGCAAATCTGATATGTCATAAATGTATAGATGTAGCAGTACTGTCTATCTGTATGTCATGTATGTCATATATGTTATGATGAATTGAAAATGGGGGACCCTGATGTAAACAAGACGAAAGTCTTTCTCTGGTCTGCATCCCCTTAACAATTGTATGTATTGAGCTGTACTGTACTGTACCCATTCTGCAATCTGTTAATAAACTTTTCAATCAATCAATCAATCAACAGGAGCAGAGTATAAACAACAGTACAGGAATGAGAAACAGTACTGTACTGTTGTTTATACTCTGCTCCTGTGTTGTAACCCAACCCCCTCCAATGTACAGTAAATGACCAAGTATGGTTTTGTCAATATTCCAATGTACAGTTTTGCTTGTACAGTTGTACAGTGTCCCCCACCCCTCCTACCCGACCCCCCCCCCAAGGCGAAAGTCTTTCTCTGGTCTGCATCCCCTTAACAATTGTGTGTATTGAGCTGTACTGTACTGTACCCATTCTGCAATCTGTTAATAAAATGTTCAATCAAGAATGGAGTGATTGACAGTGTCAAAGGCCTTTTGTAGGTCCAGCATGATCTGTTAATACAATTTTCAATCAATCAATCAATCAATCAATCAATCAATCAAGACCCTCGTCGCGGGCACTGCATTCCGTTCTCAGAATGGATTTGACTCGAGAGAGAGAGAGATCATCAGCAGGCTATATATGATATTCAGACTCTAGATCTATTTGCAGAGCCAGATGAGATGAGGCAACCTGTGCGATTGGCTCTTGACAATTAATTTTGCACGTACTGTATAGCTACATTGATTGATTGATTGAAAAGTTTATTAACAGATTGCAGAATGGGTACAGTACAGTACAGCTCAATACATACAATTGTTAAGGGGATGCAGACCAGAGAAAGACTTTCGTCTTGTTTACATCAGGGTCCCCCATTTTCAATTCATCATAACATATATGACATACATGACATACAGATAGACAGTACTGCTACATCTATACATTTATGACATATCAGATTTGCAAATACAGTACTGTTTGTGATACAAAAGTGTCCAGAAAAGGAGTGTATATACATTTGGCATAGAAACTGTACATTGGAGGAGGTTGGTTGGGTGGGGTGGGGTTGGGTGAGGGCTGTACATTGGAGGTGGGGGGGGGGGGGGGGGGGGGGGGGTTGGGTAGGGGACACACACACATTTTACAGTGTACATTGGAATATTGACAAAGCCTTACTTGGTCATTTACTGTACAACTAGGTTAGGACATTTGTAGGGGCCAGTTTCGAATTGCAGTCTCACGTAGGTGTTTTTTGAGAGTGTTTTTGAAGGTGGGTAGTGATTCACATTCCTTTACAGCTTTAGGCAGGGCGTTCCACATTGATGTGGCATAATTGCGAAACGTGTTTAGTCCCTTGTTTGAGCCGAATCTGGGTTTTACATGATTTGTGGAGCTCCCTCTGGTGTTGTGATCGTGGTATTCACTGACCTTTGGGAAGTATTTTGACATGTACATGGGTACCTTGGTCGCGTAGTGTATCTTGTAGACCAGGCCCATTGCAAGTTGCTGTACTCTGTCGTCTACTCTAAGCCATCCTAGGTTGTCAAAGTGGGCAGGGGTGAGGTGGGTTCTAGGAGTCAGGTCAAGTAGTAGTCTGACTAGCTTGTTTTGAGATGTTTGTAATTTGTTTTTTAGTGCCTTTGAGGTGCTTTGGTACCATGTGACAGACAGTATGTGTGTATGCGCGCACTGCGGGAGGTGGCCAGAAGCGCGCAACTAGCCAACTACTATTATTACTACTATATTAATACAGTTTGATCCATCGCAAAGCGCTCCAGCGCTTGAATACGGGCGGGGGATCCGCTCTATACAATGCAGACCCACGGCTCTCGTATTATAATGAGCCCGCGAGGCGTGTTATTATTAGAGTTAATAATATTGTATATTGTTTACACTGCCTTTTTATTCCATTTTTACTTCTCCACTGTACTATAATTATGTGACCTGTACCTCTATGTCTTCTACTACCTGTACCTCCCCTCCCCCCGGCCCTCCCCATGCTGCTGATTTTATATTATTTTATGAATACAACGTTTAATGTTCGCTTAGCTAACGTAGAGAAACGTCAGACGTAATTCGAGATACGTCAGACGTACTTCGAGATACTTCCGCATAGTCCTGCCACAGGACTATTACGTCAGACGTGCTTCGAGATACTTCCGCATTAGTCCTGTGGCAGGCCGGAAGTACCAATCTGGACCTCGAGGCTCCGAGTCTGCAGCTGGACCCTATTGGGGGGGGGGGCTCTCTCGCTATGTGTTGGAGTGCGCAATGTGTATGCGCATGCGTGTGGACTGGAGCACGTGAGAGTATAAAGAGTCCATTTTTTCCTAACTCTTTCTCACATCACAAGAAGAAGAAGAACTAAAGCTAATACAGTCATTACTATTATCCCCATGATTTCTGCCATCATTGTTATGTTGTAAGATAACATATGTATAAAGCCCCCATTTTCCTTTCTTCATGGGCATTAATAACTTATTTCATTTCTAGCACATGTTCATTCCAAGACAAACAAATGGAATTGACAGTGGGATTTTTATGCTTATGGTAAGATTGTTTCATATTGGTATACATTGGTTTTACCCTTGAATATATATATATATATTAAGTCTATTGAAGACGCAGAACATTACATATAACTGCTGCTGGATGCACCACGTTTTAGTGGAGTTAGGAAATTAAAAGCGATCTTCCCCCTCCCCTTTTTTCAGTACACCCTTTGCATTGTCGCCAACACCCGGTTCCAGTTCACAGAGGTCTGTATTTCCAACCAAAGTAAAGGGCCTATGTAACACATATGGCACAACTTGCAAGCAGAGATACTTGTGATTGCAATTACTTAAAAATACCACTTCATATCATTCTCATGACATCATGCCATTGCCTACCAATATAGCTCAATTGTACAACTCGTTGGCCATTAATGATAATCCCATGTTATTGTTTGTCATGTCTGTGATTTTTAGTTGGACATGAACTCAATTCGTGAGTGGTGGTGTACTCTACTAATGGAGCGCTTCCAAACTGAGGGGTACGTTACAGTATCTTGGAGTATAATTAGTCAACATGTGTTGAAGCAATAATAACTTATAATTGTTTTTCATAATTTGAAAGGCACGGCAAGAGGTTTGCCCACAGGACCAGGGAGTCGAGGTGTCTGCTCCAAGGACTGCTACAACCTGTTTACAGGGTGCCTCGGACTTCAAGGATTACTACCAGTATCCCACAACACCTCCAGGTTGCCATGGACCGCAGTGCTGAACAAAAAAAGCTGGTGGACTTCATCATCACAGCACATCGGACTAAAGAACACCTAAAGGTACAGTATGTTGGCACCTGTTGCCAAATCTGTGTTTACCAAGCCCATCTGACTGTCTACAATGATTTGATCCTGGACGATTCTCTCTCCTTGCTTTTCTGTACTCTCAGGCCGTCGTAAGTGGCAGAGAACCGTCAAACTGGTTGCAGAAGTACATCCAGAGGTCACCAAGCAAGAAGCGGTCATGGTCAACGTGTGCCCCAGTCTATTTTCAGGACGACGGGCATCAAAACGCAGTGTTTGACTTCTTGTCAAACATCCTGGCCACAGTGGCGGCCGCCACTGGGGGGCGCTAGGGCGCCGCCCCCCCTTCAGGCCCTGCCTGGTTATATGAGAGTAGAACAAGAATAAGTATCTTTTTGTTTTTTGTTTTATAGCCCTATAAATAATATAAACATGTTTAAAATGAATAATATTTACTCATTTAAGTATGTTTGTATTTCCAATGCACAATATAACGTTATTATCGCAATTAAAAAACACTCGTTTTCCAGAGCAGGAAGTGACATCACGTTTTTTTTATTTATTTATTTTTTTTCGTATTTCTCGGCCCGGGCTATACGCGATAGCGCTCTGAGTGCGCGTCACAGTTTGATCGCTGTATCCGTCACAGCCAATCAGTGCATAACGCGTTGTGCGTTGAAATATGACTATTATGTTGGAATCTGGGCGCGATTTGAAGCGGTCTAGCCAGTAGCGTCAAGAATATCTGTAGCCGCATTTCGCGGAGACGCTCTCTGATTGGCCGACGCCAGTATTTTTTTCCGTAGCAGAATTTCACAGAGACGATCTCTGATTGGCCGAATCCAATTTCTAATGTTCCAATTCTAGGTTATTCCGGCTAGGTTGGTTCCTAGGTTGGTCGGTGGAGATAGTTGTGTTGTTGTGAGAATGATGCAGGCAGCTGTTTGTCTTAGACGAGCGTGCCGTGACTGCAAGTTCTTTAGACTGTTAAGCTTAGGCACTCTTTCAAAGGTGGTTAAGGTTAGAGTTTGTCTTAGAGCATGGCGATAGAACGCCAGGTAGTTTGCAGTCTGTTCGAGCGGAAATGGACAAAGGAATGTACTTGTGTTGTGCTAACGAGCTAACACTTGGCTAACAAGCTATATGGCGGATGTAGTCTGGAGACAGACTACAGTGGACAGTGGTCTGGATTGGAATACATCATCAGTGGATTATACACGTTTATCAAGCTCTCCTGCCCTGGACGTTTCAACTAAACAGTGAGTCTCTCTCTCTCTCTCTCTCTCTCTCTCTCTCTCTCTCTCTCTCTCTCTCTCTCTCTCTCTCTCTCTCTCTCTCTCTCACGTTAACGTTTGTAAATAGTTTTTTTTAGGAGCAGTACTGTTAGGCTACTGCTGGCCATTCATGAAGCGAGACATTGCTGATTGTTTATTTATTTTATAACACAAGACTATGACTACCAACTGCCTAGACAGCCGTGTATCAATCTTGGATGCAATAATAACGTTACGTCGTTACCACACTGACTATGTCGATGGCTCATTGATTTAACTACTGCAGCTCTCTCGGATTGAAAATACGTGGATTATGGCTTGTTCAATATCGTCTATGTTTGAATGAATGAATGAATGAGAACTTTATTAACAGATTGCAGAATGGGTACAATACAGTACGGCTCAATACACACAATTGTTAAGGGGATGCAGACCAGAGAAAGACGTTTGTCTTGTTTACATCAGGGTCCCAGATTTTCGATTCATATCCATAGTTTAATAGCTAGCCTTGGCTCGTTTAACAATATGCAAAATATGTGTACAGCCCTGTACTCATACTGAAGTTATTCTTGGTATATAATAGGTCTGATTGTGTAACGAATCGATTCCACGTCGCGCTGTGTGTGAGAGAGGGAGAGATGTTTGGTATAGCGCCCCTAGTGGCGAAGTACCCACCGGCCGCCACTGCCTGGCCAGCACAGTCTCATCTGTACCCATCCTGGATAATGTAGCCTATATCCCTTGAGGTCTTGCTGCCTGAGGTGAATTTGTATGATATTTTTAACTTTTCACTATGTATGAAACAAGCCTTTGTTGAGAGATTTCAATTCTAATGTGTGCAGTTATTGAAAAATAATGCATGATCCAGGGGCTAATTTACTTTTGTCTCATGGGGTAAACTGTAATCTTCTCTCCATGACAGGCCACTATAAGCGCTATTGCAGCAGTCAATGAGGTCACCAGTAAGAGGGCTGAAGAAATCTTCTGGACCCCAGATGTCGACAAAAGGCATGCCAACATTAGCCTAATCATCAGATTCGTTTTTATTATCTGAAACATTTTCTCGTTTAAATGTCTTGTTTTGAATTTATTGTCACAGTATGTGTTGTCCTGGTCATATCGCTATTAGACATAACTATGTATAGTGGTACAGTGTAGAATTACCAGAATATTGCATTGTCAAACTTTTTTACATTTTCTATATGTTATGCTTTTTCATATTAGTGAGTGGGAGGCATTCGATGACAAAATCGACCGTGAAAGGAAGAAGCAGCGGCTGCAGCGCTGAACTCGGCTGCAAGGGTCCTCACGCACACCAAACCCTGGCAGCACATCACCCCCACCCTGCAAAAACTCCACCGGCTCCCCATCAACTACCGAATCCCCTACAAGAGCCTCCTCCTCCGCAATCATTGGAGTTTTTTTTTTTATTATCTTTTCCCCCCTCCTTTTTCCGATTTTTGTTTTTTGACAGTCTGCCGTGAACATGGGAAATAATTGCGACAGCTCTGCTGTAAACACTGGGAATAACCTTGGTTGCTATGCCCACACAAAACCGCAAAACTTCACCCTGGACTCCGGTTTTCAAAGACCGGGGTTGCAGTGTAGCAAATCCCCGGTTGTGTGTGGCCGAACAGTGCAACTGCGCACATACAATCATGGTTATATTAAATCCAGCGCTCGTGTGGACTGGGCCTAACTTGCCTGCCATTACGTTGCGTTCTGAAAAGCGAAACTGACCCTGAAAACGAAACGAAAATGGCCCTGTGTGTAACTGCAGCCGTCTCTGTGCTAACAGTCACGTTTTCAGTACGAGAAGACAAGACAAAACTTCTTTCTCTGGTCTGCATCCCCTTAACAATTGTGTGTATTGAGCCGTACTGTATTGTACCCATTCTGCAATCTTGTTGAAATAAAGTTTTCATTCACACTCAAAATCTGTGTTCATTTTTTATTTTGCATACTAATGTTCTGTGTCTTGAGTCGTACTTACTTGTATTGAAAAACTGATTTTATATGTCTGAGGAGAAGACCGGTACTCATCATCTTCGTCTCCACAAAAAGAAAAATGACATGTGAAGTATGTTGTGTGCCAGGTTCAAACAGTGCTGTATATGTACAGTTTATTCCTACTCCTATCCAAGCTCCGGGAGGGTCATCAAAGAGAAGTCGGGTCATCAAAGAGAAGTCGCCTATTCTTAGTCCTTGCCCCACAATGGTGGAATGAACTACCCACCCCAGTTAGGACAGCCGAAACCCGTCCAATCTTTCGCCGTCGACTAAAGACTCACTACTTCAACCATTATCTAAATAAAAAAAATCTAACCCTAACTAACCTTACTGTCATGCACTTGTCCTAATAAACTAACCTACACTGTAGCACTCAACACTTTATGAACATTGTTACTGAGACAAAAGTTAAGTTTACTCTATTATTACTAGATCTGGTATGTCATAAATGTCTAGATGTAACATTACTGTCTATGTACAAGTTTACTCTATTATTACTAGATCTGGTGTGTTATAAATGTCTAGATGTAACATTACTGTCTATGTACCTATGTAAACGAGACAAAAGTTAAGTTGAAAATGGGGGAAGGTAAGTTGAAAATGGGGGATCTATGTAAACGAGACTAAAGTGAAGTTGAAAATGGTGCACAGTAGTGCAAATACTTGTCCAGACCACTAATACTTGTCCAGACCACGAAGCCCCGCCTACAACCCGTCCAGCCTGGCTCTGCGGCTCTGCAGATACCCCCTACTCGTTTCCCAGGAAGAAGAAGGAATGGTCAAGGGTCAAGGGTCACAGTACCAGCGTTCTATGTTTTGATTGATTGATTGAAAATTGTATTAACAGATTGGAAAATGGGTACAATACAGTACAGCTCAATACACACAATTGTTAAGGGGATGGAGACCAGAGAACGACTTTCGTCTTGTTGAGAAATGCAGGTTTCAGTCTATGTGTTGTAGGATAGACAGTCTATCTATCCTGTCTCAAGATGCACAATGAGATCTTGAGAGAATTGTTGAATAGACCACAAATGTTCTAGAATGTTCTATTATGACATCATACTGTGACATCACAAATGTTCTAGAATGTTCTATTATGACATCATACTGTGACATCACAACAGAACATGTTTGAGTGTCATTTGAATAATATAAATAAATGTATGTATGGCTGTCCCCGAAGCCTGTTTTTGGGATTCAAACTTCATCAGGGTTCTTCGAACGGATGTTCGAACTTTCGTTTTTAATAAAAAAATAAAAGAAAAAAATAATAATAATTTAATAATTTTTATATATATCCTCAAACTAAATCCTCAATTTGAATAAAGTTATTAAAACTTCGTCGAACCTTTGTAAAAAAATGTATTCTCATATTTTTTTTATAAATTCTTATTTTTTTTATTTTTTTTATATCCTCAAACTAAATCCTCAATTTGAATAAAGTGATTCATCTGATTAAATGAGTATTTTTTCTTTTATTGAATCAACTTTCCAGCCCCCTCTAAACTCAAATGATGTCAACTGTCAACCTGAATTAACATTCAGTATTCAATATTGTCTGATTCAATATTAACATTCAGTATTCAAGTAGAACAGTTAGCTAGCCATTGTGGACACTCACCTTTCCACAGCAAAACGGTAGGCACCTTGGTTGAGAAATGCAGGCTTCAATCTATGTTGTTTAGTCTATCTGTTCAGTACTGTTGAGTACTGTACAGTACTGTTCCTAGATGCACAATGAGATCTTCTGAGAGAATTGTTGAATATAGATACACAAATGTTCTATTATGACATCATACTGTGACATCACAAATGTTCTCGAATGTTCTATTATGACATCATACTGTGACATCACAACAGAATGTTGAGGTCCATTTGAATAATATAAATAATATGTTTGGTAAGGCTGTCCCCGAAGCCTGTTTTTGGGATTCAAACTTTGTCAGGGTTCTTCAAACGGACGTTCGTTCGAACCTTCGTTTTTAAATTTTAAAATTAAAAGAATAATTATAATTTTCTTTAATCTTTTAATTTTAATTTTTTATATATCCTCAAACTAAATCCTCAATTTGAATAAAGTGATTAATCTGATTAAATTAGTATTTTTTCTTTTATTATTTTGTTAGTGATGTAATAAAAAATAACACTTGGAACAAAGAAATCCAGATAATATACGATTGGTAAACACTGATTAACCAAAACACTTGGAAAACTGGATGAATTATTATAATAATATGTGTTGGCACTTCTTTATCGCTGCTATTGTAGATAACTGTGGCAATTCTAGAGTTAATACATGTAAAAAATGTTATTCATTGATAACCCAAAAAAAAACATACTTGAGGAGAGAATGTGTATCTGTGTTTTAACTTTGTGTACACACTTACCGCCCATAATGGGAGTAGGTATGCGTTACTCATAAATTGTTTCTGCTTGGGGAGAAGTCTTGGTTTTGGGGAGAGTAATACTTAGGGTTTCCAACCTGCTCTATATTTCTAGAAACAAAACAATGAACAAAATGTGTATTTTAGCAGCTTTAGGGGCTACAGGCGTGTAGTTTGATAAGAATCTATTATTTGGGAAACAGAAAATACTCTGTTACACTATAACCACTTGTAGGGCTGGGCGATATGGCCAAAAGTGATATCACGATAATGATATCGATAACAATATCATATCACGCGATATCCATAATTATCGATATTGTTATAAGTATTTTTTTTTAAACAACAGATGTATGTTTATTTTGCAGCAATTCTTTGTCGTTGCCGCCATCTTTAGTGTTACAGCCCCTCACACTCCAGTTCTCAAGCTGCAGCTGGTTTGAAAGCGAAAGTAAACAGGCTTTTCTGCTGGCTGTGGCACCAGGGGAGTTGAACAGTTCTGGCTCTGCTAGTTCTTTTCTATCTTTTGGCGCTTTTTTGGTGGACAAACCACCGCACATGTGCACCGTGACTCGTGACTGGAGACTAGCTCTGCTAGTGTCGGGTCTGGAACCTTTTGAGAACCCGATCGGTAATAAGATTTAAAAAGAAGTAAAGAATGAAACACTTTTGAGGTAGTTTTATTATATAAAAATGAATGAACAAGGTATAAAAGTAGATAAGATATAAAAAGTGGAATAAACAATAATACTAGTAGTTTGAACACAAAGTATTGACCGGCCGGCCACAGTGTGTTCCTCTCAAGAAAAAAGAAGAAGTGTCCTGGCTTCCTCCCCCGATCCCTTTTTCACCCCTCTTCATGGCACGTCATATAATTGGTGTGTGTGTGCCTGCGTGTGTGTTGGTGTGTGTGTGTGTGCATGCTGGTGTGTGTGTTGGTGTGTGTGTGTGCATGCTGGTGTGTGTGTGTGTGCTATTGTGTGTTGGTGTGTGTGTGTCTGCATGCTGGTGTGTGTGTGTGTGTGCTATTGTGTGTTGGTGTGTGTGTGTGTGTGTGTATGCTGTGTGTGTGTGTGTGCTATTGTGTGTTGGTGTGTGTGTGTGTATGCTGGTGTGTGTATGCTATGTGTGTGTGTGTGTGTGTGTGTGTGTTGGTGTGTGTGTGTGCATGCTGGTGTGTGTGTGTGTGCATGCTGGTGTGTGTGTGTGTGTGCTATTGTGTGTTGGTGTGTGTGTGTCTGCATGCTGGTGTGTGTGTGTGCTATTGTGTGTTGGTGTGTGTGTGTGTGTGTATGCTGGTGTGTGTGTGTGTGCATGCTGGTGTGTGTGTGTGTGCTATTGTGTGTTGGTGTGTGTGTGTATGCTGTGTGTGTGTGTGTGCTATTGTGTGTTGGTGTGTGTGTGTGTGTATGCTGGTGTGTGTATGCTATGTGTGTGTGTGTGTGTGTGTGTGTGTTGGTGTGTGTGTTGGAAAGGGAGGGAAAAAGATTTATTGATATGTGTCTTATCGTTTAGTACTTAAACTCTACTT